>NC_058523.1:263204494-263504494 GCF_904849725.1 Hordeum vulgare subsp. vulgare | reverse complement strand
CCCAAAATTTTGAAAGTTGGCATGCTATCATCATTTCACCCACATAGCATGTGTTAAAAAGTTGAGAGGGCTACGACAAAAACAGGATGCACTTCGTGTACAAAACGGACAATCTCTCTCGAAGTATCAGGGTTTCGAACGAGAACTCCTCTCTTACAAAGGGATTTCATTTTTTTAACTTATTTGAACTCCATACTTTTTGTGTGTTCAAAACGCACCATTCTAAGGCAGATCACAAAATTTCAACAATTTCTGACTTCATTTGGTATTCTTCGTGCATTTACTTTTTTTTTTGAGCTAGTTGACCCTGAAATTGAAAAGCACTACAAATGAACTCCCAAAATTTTGAAAGTTGGCATGCTATCATCATTTCACCCACATAGCATGTGTTAAAAAGTTGAGAGGGCTACGACCAAAACAGGATGCACTTCGTGTACAAAACGGACAATCTCTCTCGAAGTATCAGGTTTCGAACGAGAACTCATCTCTTACAAAGGGATTTCATTTTTTTGAACTTATTTGAACTCCATACTTTTTGTTTGTTCAAAATGCACCATTCTAAGGCACATCACAACATTTCAACAATTTCTGACTTCATTTGGTATTCTTCGTGCATTTACTTTTTTTTTGACCTAGTTGACCCTGAAATTGAAAAGCACTGCAAATGAACTATGAAAATGTTGAAAGTTGGCATGCTTTCATCATTTCACCCACATAGCATGTGTTAAAAAGTTGAGAGGGCTACGACAAAAACTGGATGCACTTCGTGTACAAAACGGACAATCTCTCTCGAAGTATCACGGTTTCGAACGAGAACTCATCTCTTACAAAGGGATTTCATTTTTTTGAACTTATTTGAACTCCATACTTTTTGTGTGTTCAAAATGCACCATTCTAAGGCACATCACAAAATCTCAACAATTTCTGACTTCATTTGGTATTCTTCGTGCATTTACTTATTTTTTTTGAGCTAGTTGACCCTGAAATTGAAAAGCACTGCAAATGAACTATGAAAATGTTGAAAGTTGGCATGCTATCATCATTTCACCCACATAGCATGTGTTAAAAAGTTGAGAGGGCTACGACCAAAACTGGATGCACTTCGTGTACAAAACGGACAATCTCTCTCGAAGTATCAGGTTTCGAACGAGAACTCATCTCTTACAAAGGGATTTCATTTTTTTGAACTTATTTGAACTCCATACTTTTTGTTTGTTCAAAATGCACCATTCTAAGGCACATCACAACATTTCAACAATTTCTGACTTCATTTGGTATTCTTCGTGCATTTACTTATTTTTTTTGACCTAGTTCACCCTGAAATTTAAAAGCACGACAAATGAACTGTGAAAATGTTGAAAGTTGGCATGCTAACATCATTTCACCCACATAGCATGTGTTAAAAAGTTCAGAGGCCTACAACAAAAACTGGATGCACTTCGTGTACAAAACGGACAATCTCTCTCGAAGTATCAGGGTTTCGAACGAGAACTCATCTCTTACAAAGGGATTTCATTTTTTTGAACTTATTTGAAATCCATACTTTTTGTGTGTT
The DNA here is from genome assembly GCF_904849725.1 of Hordeum vulgare subsp. vulgare. Lineage (NCBI taxonomy): Eukaryota > Viridiplantae > Streptophyta > Magnoliopsida > Poales > Poaceae > Hordeum > Hordeum vulgare. The sequence goes on along the minus strand of NC_058523.1, from coordinate 263,502,939 downwards.
CAAAATGCACCATTCTAAGGCACGTCACAACATTTCAACAATTTCTGACATCATTTGGTATTCTTCGTGCATTTACTTTATTTTTGACCTAGTTGACCCTGAAATTGAAAAGCACTACAAATGAACTATGAAAATGTTGAAAGTTGGCATGCTTTCATCATTTCACCCACATAGCATGTGTTAAAAAGTTGAGAGGGCTACGACAAAAACTGGATGCACTTCATGTACAAAACGACAATCTCTCTCGAAGTATCAAGGTTTCGAACGAGAACTCATTTGTTACAAATGGATTTCATTTTTTTGAACTTATTTGAACTCAATTCTTTTTGTGTGTTCAAAATGCACCATTCTAAGGCACATCACAAAATTTCAACAATTTCTGACTTCATTTGGTATTCTTCGTGCATTTACCTTTTTTTTGAGCTAGTTGACCCTGAAATTGAAAAGCACTACAAATGAACTCTGAAAATTTTGAAAGTTGGCATGCTATCATTATTTCACCCACATAGCATGTGTTAAAAAGTTGAGAGGGCTACGACCAAAACTGGATGCACTTCGTGTACAAGACGGACAATCTCTCTCCAAGTATGAGTGTTTCGAACGAGAATTCATCTCTTACAAAGGGATTTAATTTTTTTTGAACTTATTTGAACTCCATACTTTTGTGTGTTCAAAATTGCACCATTCTAAGGCACATCACAAAATTTCAACAATTTCTGACTTCATTTGGTATTCTTCGTGCATTTACTTTTTTTTTTTGAGCTAGTTGACCCTGAAATTGAAAAGTACTACAAATGAACTTTGAAAATGTTGAAAGTTGGCATGCTATCATCATTTCACCCACATAGCATGTGTTAAAAAGTTGAGAGGGCTACGGCAAAAACTGGATGCACTTCGTGTACAAAACGGACAATCTCTCTCGAAGTATCACGGTTTCGAACGAGAACTCATCTCTTACAAAGGGATTTCATTTTTTTGAACTTATTTGAACTCCATACTTTTTGTGTGTTCAAAATGCACCATTCTAAGGCACATCACAACATTTCAACAATTTCTGACTTCATTTGGTATTCTTCGTGCATTTACTTATTTTTTTTGAGCTAGTTCACCCTGAAATTTAAAAGCACTGCAAATGAACTATGAAAATGTTGAAAGTTGGCATGCTAACATCATTTCACCCACATAGCATGTGTTAAAAAGTTCAGAGGCCTACGACAAAAACTGGATGCACTTCGTGTACAAAACGGACAATCTCTCTCGAAGTATCAGGGTTTCGAACGAGAACTCATCTCTTACAAAGGGATTTCATTTTTTTGAACTTATTTGAAATCCATACTTTTTGTGTGTTCAAAATGCACCATTCTAAGGCACGTCACAACATTTCAACAATTTCTGACATCATTTGGTATTCTTCGTGCATTTACTTTTTTTTGACCTAGTTGACCCTGAAATTGAAAAGCACTACAAATGAACTATGAAAATGTTGAAAGTTGGCATGCTTTCATCATTTCACCCACATAGCATGTGTTAAAAAGTTGAGAGGGCTACGACAAAAACTGGATGCACTTCATGTACAAAACGACAATCTCTCTCGAAGTATCAAGGTTTCGAACGAGAACTCATCTGTTACAAAGGGATTTCATTTTTTTGAACTTATTTGAACTCAATTCTTTTTGTGTGTTCAAAATGCACCATTCTAAGGCACATCACAAAATTTCAACAATTTCTGACTTCATTTGGTATTCTTCGTGCATTTACCTTTTTTTTTGAGCTAGTTGACCCTGAAATTGAAAAGCACTACAAATGAACTCTGAAAATGTTGAAAGTTGGCATGCTATCATCATTTCACCCACATAGCATGTGTTAAAAAGTTGAGAGGGCTACGACAAAAACTGGATGCACTTCGTGTACAAAACAGACAATCTCTCTCGAAGTATCAGGGTTTCGAACGAGAACTCATCTCTTACAAAGGGATTTCATTTTTTGAACTTATTTGAACTCCATACTTTTTGTGTGTTCAAAATGCACCATTCTAAGGCACATCACAACATTTCAACAATTTCTGACTTCATTTGGTATTCTTCGTGCATTTACTTTTTTTTTGACCTAGTTGACCCTAAAATTGAAAAGCACTACAAATGAACTATGAAAATGTTGAAAGTTGGCATGCTTTCATCATTTCACCCACATAGCATGTGTTAAAAAGTTGAGAGGGCTACGACGAAAACTGGATGCACTTCGTGTACAAAACGGACAATCTCTCTCGAAGTATCACGGTTTCGAACGAGAACTCATCTCTTACAAAGGGATTTCATTTTTTTGAACTTATTTGAACTCCATACTTTTTGTGTGTTCAAAATGCACCATTCTAAGGCACATCACAAAATCTCAACAATTTCTGACTTCATTTGGTATTCTTCGTGCATTTACTTATTTTTTTTGAGCTAGTTGGCCCTGAAATTGAAAAGCACTACAAATGAACTATGAAAATGTTGAAAGTTGGCATGCTATCATCATTTCACCCACATAGCATGTGTTAAAAAGTTGAGAGGGCTACGGCAAAAACTGGATGCACTTCGTGTACAAAACGGACAATCTCTCTCGAAGTATCACGGTTTCGAACGAGAACTCATCTCTTACAAAGGGATTTCATTTTTTTGAACTTATTTGAACTCCATACTTTTTGTGTGTTCAAAATGCACCATTCTAAGGCACATCACAAAATCTCAACAATTTCTGACTTCATTTGGTATTCTTCGTGCATTTACTTATTTTTTTTTTAGCTAGTTGACCCTGAAATTGAAAAGCACTTCAAATGAACTATGAAAATGTTGAAAGTTGGCATGCTATCATCATTTCACCCACATAGCATGTGTTAAAAAGTTGAGAGGGCTACGACAAAAACAGGATGCACTTCGTGTACAAAACGGACAATCTCTCTCAAAGTATCAGGGTTTCGAACGAGAACTCCTCTCTTACAAAGGGATTTCATTTTTTTGACTTATTTGAACTCCATACTTTTTGTGTGTTCAAAACGCACCATTCTAAGGCAGATCACAAAATTTCAACAATTTCTGACTTCATTTGGTATTCTTCGTGCATTTACTTTTGTTTTGAGCTAGTTGACCCTGAAATTGAAAAGCACTACAAAGGAACTCCGAAAATTTTGAAAGTTGGCATGCTATCATCATTTCACCCACATAGCATGTGTTAAAAAGTTGAGAGGGCTACGACCAAAACAGGATGCACTTCATGTACAAAACGACAATCTCTCTCGAAGTATCAAGGTTTCGAAAGAGAACTCATCTCTTACAAAGGGATTTCATTTTTTTGAACTTATTTGAAATCCATACTTTTTGTGTGTTCAAAATGCACCATTCTAAGGCATATCACAAAATCTCAACAATTTCTGACTTCATTTGGTATTCTTCGTGCATTTACTTATTTTTTTTTGAGCTAGTTGACCCTGAAATTGAAAAGCACTGCAAATGGACTATGAAAATGTTGAAAGTCGGCATGCTATCATCATTTCACCCACATAGCATGTGTTAAAAAGTTGAGAGGGCTACGACAAAAACAGGATGTACTTCGTGTACAAAACGGACAATCTCTCTCGAAGTATCAGGGTTTCGAACGAGAACTCCTCTCTTACAAAGGGATTTCATTTTCTTAACTTATTTGAACTCCATACTTTTTGTGTGTTCAAAACGCACCATTCTAAGGTAGATCACAAAATTTCAACAATTTCTGACTTCATTTGGTATTCTTCGTGCATTTACTTTTTTTTTGAGCTAGTTGACCCTGAAATTGAAAAGCACTACAAATGAACTCCGAAAATTTTGAAAGTTGGCATGCTATCATCATTTCACCCACATAGCATGTGTTAAAAAGTTGAGAGGGCTACGACCAAAACTGGATGCACTTCGTGTACAAAACGGACAATCTCTCTCCAAGTATGAGTGTTTCGAACGAGAACTCATCTCTTACAAAGGGATTTCATTTTTTTGAACTTACTTGAACTCCATACTTTTTGTGTGTTCAAAATGCACCATTCTAAGGCACATGACCAAATTTCAACAATTTCTGAGTTCATTTGGTATTCTTCGTGCATTTACTTTTTTTTTGAGCTAGTTGACCCTGAAATTGAAAAGCACTACGAATGAACTCTGAAAATGTTGAACGTTGGCATGCTATCATCATTTCACCCTCATAGCATGTGTTAAAAAGTTGAGAGGGCTACGGCAAAAACTGGATGCACTTCGTGTACAAAACAGACAATCTCTCTCGAAGTATCATGGTTTCGAACGAGAACTCATCTCTTACAAAGGGATTTCATTTTTTTGAACTTATTTGAACTCCATACTTTTTGTGTGTTCAAAATGCACCATTCTAAGGCACATGACCAAATTTCAACAATTTCTGAGTTCATTTGGTATTCTTCGTGCATTTACTTTTTTTTTTGAGCTAGTTGACCCTGAAATTGAAAAGCACTACGAATGAACTCTGAAAATGTTGAAAGTTGGCATGCTATCATCATTTCACCCTCATAGCATGTGTTAAAAAGTTGAGAGGGCTACGGCAAAAACTGGATGCACTTCGTGTACAAAACAGACAATCTCTCTCGAAGTATCACGGTTTCGAACGAGAACTCATCTCTTACAAAGGGATTTCATTTTTTTGAACTTATTTGAACTCCATACTTTTTGTGTGTTCAAAATGCACCATTCTAAGGCACATCACAACATTTCAACAATTTCTGACTTCATTTGGTATTCTTCGTGCATTTACTTATTTTTGTTGACCTAGTTCACCCTGAAATTTAAAAGCACTACAAATGAACTGTGAAAATGTTGAAAGTTGGCATGCTAACATCATTTCACCCACATAGCATGTGTTAAAAAGTTGAGAGGGCTACGGCAAAAACAGGATGTACTTCGTGTACAAAACGGACAATCTCTCTCGAAGTATCAGTGTTTCGAACGAGAACTCCTCTCTTACAAAGGGATTTCATTTTTTTAACTTATTTGAACTCCATACTTTTTGTGTGTTCAAAACGCACCATTCTAAGGTAGATCACAAAATTTCAACAATTTCTGACTTCATTTGGTATTCTTCGTGCATTTACTTTTTTTTGTGCTAGTTGACCCTGAAATTGAAAAGCACTACAAATGAACTCCGAAAATTTTGAAAGTTGGCATGCTATCATCATTTCACCCACATAGCATGTGTTAAAAAGTTGAGAGGGCTACGACCAAAACTGGATGCACTTCGTGTACAAAACGGACAATCTCTCTCCAAGTATGAGTGTTTCGAACGAGAACTCATCTCTTACAAAGGGATTTCATTTTTTTGAACTTATTTGAACTCCATACTTTTTGTGTGTTCAAAATGCACCATTCTAAGGCACATCACAACATTTCAACAATTTCTGACTTCATTTGGTATTCTTCATGCATTTACTTTTTTTTTGACCAAGTTCACCCTGAAATTTAAAAGCACTACAAATGAACTATGAAAATGTTGAAAGTTGGCATGCTATCATCATTTCACCCACATAGCATGTGTTAAAAAGTTGAGAGGGCTACGACAAAAATAGGATGCACTTCGTGTACAAAGCGGACAATCTCTCTCGAAGTATCAGGGTTTCGAACGAGAACTCATCTCTTACAAAGGGTGTGACATCCTCGACTTTTGCTACAGTAGTAATTGTAATTAAGCTACAGTGATCACCGCTAATGATGCCACGTCACCGAATTCCCATCTCAGACCCGCGTGGATTCGCGTCTGTCCGGATCGATGATTTGAAAGCAATGGGAAGCACTTTATCGGTTCATTACAAGTGTTAAAAGGATATATATGTAAGGGGAAAGTATTAAAGAAATAATAATAAAAGAAAGGAAAGAAAACTGAAAGAAAGAAATAATAAAAAGAAAAGGGAAAAGAGAAAATAAAACAAAACAAATAAAAAAAAAAAAGAAAAAAAGAAACAACCCCCACTCCCCCGTGGCCCAGCTGGGCCAAAAAGGGCCCAGCCGGCCACCTCCCGCGCCCCCTCCCCGCAAACCCTAAACCCCCCTGGCGACCGACCCCCCTTCCCTCGCTACTCCCTCCTTTCCCCCACGCCGCCGCCGCCAGCCCCCCCCCCTCGTGGGGGCCCCACCTCCACCCACCGACGCCCCCCACCCCACGCGCCATCTCCTCCCAGTCCCGTAACTCCCTCCCTCTCTCTCGGCCACCCCTCCCCACGAGAGCCACGCCCCCACCCCATCCCGTCGCCTCCTCCTCTCCATCTCGCCCCTCCCTGGCCGCCCCTCACCACGCCGGCGGCCACCCCCCTCCTCCCGCCGGCGGCCCCCTTCCATCCCCCACGGCCAGCCCTCTCCCCCGCCGGCCTCCTCCCCACCCCACGGCCACCTCCTACACCGAGCCGCCCCACCCCACGGCCCCTCCTTCTCCCGGCGGCCCCCCCCCACCTCTCGGCCTCCACCCCGCCGGCAGGGGTGCCGGCCACCTCGGCCCCCCCCATCTCGGCGGCCGGCCCTTCCGGGAGGTCCCTCTCCGGCGGCCCTCTCTACGGTGGCCGCCCCTCCCCGTCGGCGGCTCCACCTCCGGGGGCCTCTCCTCACCGGGGCCTCCACACCGGCTCCTCCTCGCCGGCACATCACCACCGGAACCTCACCGTCACCGTCTCCACCGTCACTTCGCGCGAACTCCGGCTTCACCGGGCCGTCACGTCACCGTCGGTGAGCCCCTCCTCGGGCTCCTCCCACCTTACCGTTCTTCTCGACGTCACGGTTCCGTTCCGGCAAACGGGGCCTCGATCCGTCGACGGTGGACTCCGATAGAAGGATTCGAAGTTGGTGTTCTTCTAGGTGGAGTAGCAAAAGAACTTCTCTGTTAGCAGAGAGATGAGAGATGAGTGTTGAGAGAAAAGAAAAAAAAATGAAAAAAGAATAAATGGTGTATTAGATGCGTATGTATGTATGTATGTATGAGATGTGATGTATGTATTTGTGTATTTGGATAATTAGAGGAATACGGTATTTGAACGGTTAGGTATCTAATAAAAATAAATGTGAAAATAACCTTAAGCCACTTACCGGTGGGGCCAATGCACCGCTGTCAATGACAGTGAGGCCCCGCGCGATAATTAAAAATAATGTTTTTCTTAAAATAGATAAATAAATAGATATTTAGTTAAAATAATTAATTAACATAATTAGAGTATGACACGTGGGTCCCTCGTTGAATTAATCTGATTAATAAATAATTAATCTTAATAAAAACTTGTGCCTATGACGTTCGGGACCCGCTGGTCAGTTGACCGGTCAAATGTGATGTCAGCCTGACATCGCGATGATGTCATAATAGGATTTTACTAAATCTTTTAAATCTGTTTTTAATTCCTAAATAATTAATAAAACTTTAAAAATTAATATTAAATAATCCGTAAGTCAGATCAAAATTATTTCAACATGAAAGTTGATCAGCAAAGCGAGACGAACCCGGATCCACGGCCCGTTCGTCTGTCACGCGTCCCTAGCATAGCAAACATGGAACTTTTCCATCGTTTCCAGTGTAACCGGTAGTAGCCCGAGACCCGGAAAATATCGTCAGGTATTCTTCCGACCCGTCTATGACGGATGTTCCTGCGTTAGCTCATGCCTAGCCTGCATATTTCCATGTCATGCTTTGTGTTGCATCGGTGCTATTATTTATTGTTTCTTCCCCCTCTTCTTACCGGTAGACCCCGAGACTGACGCTGCTGCCGGGTACATCTACGACCCTGCTGATCAGTCCATTGCCGCAGAGCAGCAAGGCAAGCAAATTCCCCTTGATCATTCCTATATCGCCTATGTCTTTCTTCCTACTGCTTGCATTAGTATTTTGCTACTGTTGTAGTTAGCTCCTATATCTGATGCATAGCCTGTTTTTGATGAACTGCTACTTTCAGTCCTGTACCTTTAATCTGCTTAGTATAGGTGGAGCAGTCATCCTCTCTGACCCCGTAGATCAGTTGCCCCGCTTGTTTTCAAATCTCGATCTCTGATCGACGAGCCAGACCCGACACAGCACGTTCACCCCCCTTCGTTGTACGACGCTACAGGGATACTATCGGGTACCGAGGGTGACACCTCGCTAAGTACTCCTGATGATATCTCTGTAGTATAGCTAGTCGGTCGTGGTTATCGAGGGTGATTCCTCTTTCACCATTCCCGATGACGTCTCTGTCGTGCCACCCCGCGAGTGTGGGACCCCCGAGGGTGATTCCTCTAAGCCCACCTTGCCGGGTACGTCGTTCGGAATCCAACGAGGGTGATACCTCGGATTCCCCCCGATGTTACGACCACACAGTTACTCGACCATGTTACTGGGATCATGGGTGATTAGTTGTAAGACGGGTGGATTCCCGCGAGACTGTGTTGCTGGCCTAATTAAAATGCTAATGGATTTGGGTATTTGATCTGGGTTGGTCGGAGACCTTTTCGCACTAACCGGCTACGCGGGAAGAATTATGGGTACTCGACGTCGCGGTATCAGCCGAAGCTTTTCAGATGCCAGCAGTGTAGCGGCGCGCGCCCGAGTGGTCCCGAGATGCATCGCGCTTGTGATTAAGGGATGCTAGGACTGACGTCGGCCGCCCACGCCACGTGCAGGAGCGTGAAGGGGAACTGGGCCCACGAACCCTTTGTGCTTAGGTTTTAGACCGGCGGGCTGGCCTCTCTGATTTGTCTTAGGTGGGGCTGCGACGTGTCGATATTCCGAGGCCGGGCAGGACCCAGAAAAGTATGTCCGGCCAGAGTGTTATCGAGCGTGACGGGACATGTGGTGCACCCCTGCAGGGATGAAAATTAACTATTCGGATAGCCGTGTCCACGGTTACAGGACGACTTGGAGTTGTGCCCCGATCTTATACAACTACAATTGTTACTTAACTGGATTTAGTTTGCCTCGGGATTGCTTCCTCGCAGGGAGTCGTGGGAGGATCTTTAGGCGTGACCTCACTTTAATATTGCTGCAACAATATGACTATTAATGTTTTACCCCCCTGCTCTACTCTCGTCTATTGCTGCAAGACCCTGAAGATGCTAGTCTTCGATAGGACTAGGCCTTCTCTCTCTATCCTCGCATTGCTGCAGTCAGTCCACATATAACCCCCTTCTTTGATACTGTTGCATAATTAGAATAGTTCTGATGTAAGACTTGCGAGTACTTTGGATGAGTACTCACCGCTGCTTTGCTCCCCCTTTGTTCCCTTGATCCGTTTGCTGCGACCAGATGATGAAGCCCAGGAGATGGAGGTCCCCGCCACCGACGACTGCTACCCCGACGGTGCCTACTACTACGTGGAGGCCGCTGATGATCAGGAGTAGTTAGGAGGTTCCCAGGCAGGAGGCCTCGCCTCGTTCGATCGTTGTATCTTTTGTGCTAGCCTTCTCTAAGGCACCCCATGTTTTATGTCTGTACTCAGATATTTGTTGCTTCCGCTGACTCGTGTGTTTTTCGAGCTTTCGTATTCTAGCCCTCGAGGCCCCTGGCTTGTAATATGAAGCTGATGTTATTTTATTTGTGTCTAGAGTTGTGTTGTGATATCTCCCCGTGAGTCCTTGGGTTTGATCGTACGCATTTGCGTGTATGTTTAGCGTACGATTAAGCCGAGGGCGTCACAAGTTGGTATCAGAGCCAACTGCCTGTAGGTAGCCCCCTTTCCAACTCCTTGGCCGAAGTTGAGTCTAGTGTTTGAAAAACTTTACTAACACTGATGTTGTGGCTTACGGGCCCACATCTCAATTGGGTGGTATTAGTATCTTTTACTCCTTTCCTATACTCTGGGCTCTACTTTCTCTTCTCTTTCGGGTCAAAGAATTTTACTAACTCTAACATTAGGTTCTCGAATCACATCAATCCGGAGCGCTGGACTATCTACTCTTTTTCTCCTGAATATGTATTACACACACTGTCATTGACATTCGTCAATCTTATTTTCAGATGCGTCCCGCAAGACAGCACGTGCGCCTGACACAGGCCACCGAGACGACTGGGTTCCCGGCCATTTTGGTCGATCTCCTGACCAGGCTGGGATATCGCTGGTACCCCGAGTACACTGTGTTCGAGGATTTCCGCGAGTACAACCAGTGCCAGTACCAGGCTGAGGTTCGCGTCTTCGACCAGAGGGGCGGCGAGACCCTCGAGCGCCACGTGTTCTGTGGTATTGGAGTGTCGGTCGAGATGGCCGTCCACGATGCGGCCTACATCGCCATCACCCGACTCCGTGGAGCGTACCCTCACCTGGAGGAGAGCCCTTTCAGATACATCCCGCATGCTCCTGCTGGGGATGAGACTGGGTCTGATCTCACTGCCTACGCTTCTGACGTTCGGGAGCGCAGCGACCGTTCCTACGTCGCTGTCTGCGCCCCCTACGTGACGCGTCGGTACGACGCGCGGATTCTGGTGCAGTACACTGAGGCAATGGATCGTGCTTTCCGAGCTCTGACTGTGGAGTTGTATGCTACACGCGCTCGTCTTTACGACGCGTTGACAGAGCTGCAGCCATCACACTGTCCGAGGGTTCCACCTATGCGCATCCGCGAGCCGAGCAGGACAGAGCTACCATCAGCTCTCGAGTGGACTGATGTTGGGGGTAGAACCCCTGCACTTGGACCTCAGCTGCTCGACTGGATGCGGTACCCTCATCAGAGTCACAACGGGACACAGGGTCCTGTCCCTACCTTCTATCACCGCCAGCTACCAGGATTCGATCGTCCTCTCCGACGTTGATGTAGCCTTATCGCTACATCTCGTTGTGGTACTCTTCCACCGCGTGCCTGCGCGCCGCCTACTGAGTCTAGGGTATCGTCAAATGCGTCCGGGCTATCGCCAAATTTCGAGTTTTTAATCGTTAGTCTGTAATCGAACTTATGTATGGGTGTGTATGTCGAACTCAACTACTATGGAGTATCTATCGCATTTCCCTTTCATTATGCTTGAATACTTCATGAATGCGTGCGATGCCTTTCGATTACTTAAGCTAAACTACCCCTGCTAAATATTTAACAGGATGGTTAGACCAGCTGGCCGCCCGCGTGGCCGTGCCAACGATGCACCACCCCCGCCTCCTGAGTATATGGCGGGGATGATCCAACAGTTTGAGCTGAACCGCCAGTTTATGCAAGGGCTCATGGATCAGTTTCAAAGGCCAAACATGAACCAACCACAAGGCGTGACACTGCAAGACTTCTGCCGTCTCAACCCTGCGATCTACCGCAGCTCAACTCAGCCTCTAGATGCTGATGACTGGCTCCGTGACATTTCTTATGAGCTAGAGTCTGCCAATGTGCCCCTGGCGAGCTATGTCAACTTTGCCGCTTACTTTCTGAAGGGTCCCGCTGCTCAATGGTGGGACAGCCACAGGCGCTCTCAGCCCGTTGGAGCTATCATCACTTGGGAAGAGTTCAAGGCTGCTTTCCGTGCTCGATACATTCCCCAGGGAATCATGGACCGGAAGAAGCGTGAGTTCCGCAACTTAGTCCAGGGCAACAAGACTGTGGATGCTTATCAGCGGGAATTTCTGGAATTATCTCGCTATGCTGAAGAAGACATTGCGACTGATGCACGCAGGCAGGAGAAGTTCCGTGAAGGCCTCCACCCTGATATCAAGCTGACACTCCTCGTTCAGGACTATGCTGATTTCGCCACCCTCGTGAACAAGGCTATTCAGGTTGAGACTGGTCTGCAGGAATACAAAGATAGCAGCAAGCGCAACCGTGACATGGGCTCATCTTCGGGCTCATCTGCACAGAAGCGGAAGATCTGGATCCCCAACAACATGTACCATGCACCTGCTCCTACTCCGAGGCCGTCCTATGCTGCACCTCGCCTGCCTCCTCCACCACCTAGGCAGCCGAGGCTTCCAGCTCCACCACCTCGAGTTCCTCCATCCCGTCCTGAGGACGGGCTGTGCTTCAAGTGTGGCCGTCCAGGTCACCGTGCTAGAGACTGCAGGCAGAATCAGAATCAGCTGGCACTTCCCGCAACTGGCCGTGGCAACAACCAGAACCGCAACTTCAACGCTAAGCCTGCTTATGTTCGTGGTCAGGCCAACAACATTGATATGGGTCAAGCTCAAGACCAGCCTGCTACCGTGATGGGTACACTTCTCGTTAACTCAGTACCTGCTTCTGTATTGTTTGATACAGGAGCATCGCATTCCTTTATGTCGGAAAATTTTGCATACATGCATGACATTAGGAGCGAAGAGATGAACCTCCCGATAGTGGTAAACACCCCTGGGGGCGAATGTCGAACCTCTGTGGTTTGCCCCCATGTTCCAGTTGAAATTGAAGGATTAGAATTCCTTGCCAACCCCATCCTACTAAAGTCATCCAACATTGACCTCATATTGGGGATGGACTGGTTGAAAGCTCATACGGCATCGATCGTTTGTGCCACCAAAACCGTCCACCTCCTACACCCTTCAGATGAACTAGTAAGCTATCATGCTCATCTCGTCCGTAATGCTGAGGCACGGCTGTATGCCTTGAATGCATTAAATGCGTCGCCTCTTGAAGGGATTGAAAACATTCCAGTGGTCCGAGAGTTCCAAGATGTCTTCCCAGAAGAACTTCCGGGGATTCCCCCTGCTCGAGCTGTCGAGTTTGTCATTGACTTGGTACCCGGTACCACTCCTATTGCCAAGCGTCCTTATAAAATGCCACCACATGAACTCCTTGAACTTAAGCAAGAAATTGACAACTCGCTCCGTCTGGGTTTCATCCGTCCGAGTTCCTCTGCTTGGGGAGCACCTTCTCTCTTTGTTAAGAAGAAGGATGGGACAAATCGATTGGTTCAAGACTATCGTCCTATCAACCAGGCCACTATTCAAAACAAATATCCTCTCCCTCGGATAAATGATTTGTATGATCAACTTGCTGGTTCCACCGTTTTCTCTAAGCTCGACTTGAGATTGGGATACCACCAGATCCGTGTTCGCAAGGAGGATATTCCAAAGACCGCCTTTGTTACTCGATATGGATCATACGAGTACACCGTCATGTCCTTCGGCTTAACCAATGCACCGGCAACCTTCTCTCGATTGATGAATTATATATTCATGGACTACCTCGACAAATTTGTCGTGGTATATCTGGATGATATTCTGGTGTTTTCGAAGAACAAAGAAGAGCATGCTGAACATCTTCGTCTTGTACTGGATAAGCTTCGGGAGCATAAACTCTATGCGAAGTATTCCAAATGTGAGTTTTGGCTAGACGAAGTGACTTACCTTGGTCATGTGATTTCCAAGGATGGTATTGCGGTCAACCCCGAACGAATTCAAGCTATTCTTGATTGGACTCCCCCGAAGAATGTCAAGCAAGTCAGAAGTTTTCTCGGACTCGCCAGCTATTGCCGTCGATTCGTCGAGAACTTCTCCAAGATTGCGAAGCCCTTAACCAACCTGCTTCACAAAGGTGTTAAGTATGAATGGACTGATAAATGTCAGGAAAGTTTCCAGGCACTCAAGGACAAACTGACGTCCGCTCCAGTACTTGCTCCTCCAGATACAAAAAGGGATTTCGTCATATACTGTGATGCTTCTCGTCAAGGAATAGGTTGTGTCCTAATGCAGGATCGCAAGGTGATCGCTTATGCTTCACGTCAACTGCGTGCTCATGAAGAGAACTACCCAGTTCATGATCTCGAGCTTGCCGCAGTCATTCATGCATTGAAGGAATGGCGACAATACCTTGTCGGTAATCGCTGTGAAATCTACACCGACTATCAAAGTCTGAAGTACTTGTTCACTCAACCGGAGCTGAACCTGCGTCAACAAAGATGGATGGAGCGTATAGCAGATTTTGACTGTAGTATATCATATACCCCTGGCAAGGCTAACGTAATGGCTGATGCCTTAAGTCGCAAGTCATACTGCAACCACCTCCAGGTTCATCAGGTTCACGATCGTCTGCAAGAGGAATTCCGTAAGCTGAACCTCCACATTGTTCCTCAGGGTTACCTTGTTCCTCCCCCTGAAGAGTATCAAAAGATGAACCTTCGTGTTGTTAATCAGGGTTCCCTCAGTAACCTAGTGGTTGAACCAGATCTTGTGAGCTCCATAAAGAATATACAAAACTTTGACGATGATGTCGACAGGATTAAGAGTTATATTGCGAAGGGTAAACCCTCCTTTTTCACTGTTGATGAAGGTGGTGCCTTGTATTTCAAGGGTCGCCTATTCGTTCCAAATAAGAAGGAAAATCTCAGGATGACTGGGAAGGTGATGGAAGAAGCTCATGACACACCATTGTCTATTCACCCGGGTAGTACCAAGATGTACCAAGACATCCGGCAAAGATTCTGGTGGCCCAATATGAAACAAGACATTGCACGCTATGTGGCAGAATGTGATATATGCCGGCGTATCAAGGCAGAGCACCAAAAGCCTGCTGGAACTCTGCAACCTATCTCTATTCCCGAGTGGAAATGGGATCACGTTGAAATGGACTTCGTCACTGGTTTTCCCAGGTCTCAGAAAGGTAATGATGCTATTCTTGTCGTCATTGATCGACTGTCCAAAGTTGCACATTTTCTGGCCGTCAAGGAAACGATTAATGCTAGTCAGCTGGCAGATCTTTATATGTCAAGAGTTGTTTCACTGCACGGTATTCCGTTGGTGATCAGTTCGGACCGTGGCAGCTTGTTTACTTCAAAATTCTGGGAAAGTTTTCAGAAGGCTATGGGGACTCATCTGTCCTTCAGCACTGCATTTCATCCTCAATCCCAGGGACAAGTTGAACGAGTCAACCAAATTCTCGAAGACATGCTTCGAGCTTGTGTCATTTCTTTCGGTAAGAAATGGGAGGAATCTCTCCCGTATGCCGAGTTCTCGTACAACAATAGCTATCAAGCTAGTCTGAAGATGGCCCCTTTCGAAGTATTGTATGGGCGAAGGTGTCGAACTCCTCTGAATTGGTCAGAAACTGGGGAACGATCACTCTTCGGTCCGGATATTATTCAACATGCCGAAGATCAAGTCCGCATTATTCATGAGAATCTGAAGGCTGCTCAGTCTCGTCAGAAGAGTCAGTATGACCGTCATCATCAAGATATGGTCTATCAACCTGGCGAAAAGGCTTATCTTCGTGTCACACCAATGAGAGGTGCACACCGTTTCGGAATCAAGGGCAAGTTAGCTCCTCGTTATATTGGTCCTTTCACTGTTCTCGAAAGGCGTGGAAGAGTGGCTTATCAATTGGAACTGCCGGCGAACCTTTCTCAGGTTCACGATGTCTTCCATGTTTCTCAACTCCGTCGCTGCTTCAAGGACCCTATTCGAGCAGTGGATCACGATATGCTTGAGCTACAACAAGACCTCTCTTATAAAGAGCATCCGGTCCGCATTCTCGACCAAGCTGAACGTAAGACTCGTCGCAAGGTCACTAAGTTCCTTAAGGTGCAGTGGTCAAATCACTCTGAAGATGAAGCCACTTGGGAACGCGAGGATCATCTTCGTGATGAATACCCCGGGCTTTTTCCCTCTACCTCTTAATTCTCGGGACGAGAATTCTTGTTAGTAGGGGAGAATTGTGACATCCTCGACTTTTGCTACAGTAGTAATTGTAATTAAGCTACAGTGATCACCGCTAATGATGCCACGTCACCGAATTCCCATCTCAGACCCGCGTGGATTCGCGTCTGTCCGGATCGATGATTTGAAAGCAATGGGAAGCACTTTATCGGTTCATTACAAGTGTTAAAAGGATATATATGTAAGGGGAAAGTATTAAAGAAATAATAATAAAAGAAAGGAAAGAAAACTGAAAGAAAGAAATAATAAAAAGAAAAGGGAAAAGAGAAAATAAAACAAAACAAATAAAAAAAAAAAAGAAAAAAAGAAACAACCCCCACTCCCCCGTGGCCCAGCTGGGCCAAAAAGGGCCCAGCCGGCCACCTCCCGCGCCCCCTCCCCGCAAACCCTAAACCCCCCTGGCGACCGACCCCCCTTCCCTCGCTACTCCCTCCTTTCCCCCACGCCGCCGCCGCCAGCCCCCCCCCCCTCGTGGGGGCCCCACCTCCACCCACCGACGCCCCCCACCCCACGCGCCATCTCCTCCCAGTCCCGTAACTCCCTCCCTCTCTCTCGGCCACCCCTCCCCACGAGAGCCACGCCCCCACCCCATCCCGTCGCCTCCTCCTCTCCATCTCGCCCCTCCCTGGCCGCCCCTCACCACGCCGGCGGCCACCCCCCTCCTCCCGCCGGCGGCCCCCTTCCATCCCCCACGGCCAGCCCTCTCCCCCGCCGGCCTCCTCCCCACCCCACGGCCACCTCCTACACCGAGCCGCCCCACCCCACGGCCCCTCCTTCTCCCGGCGGCCCCCCCCACCTCTCGGCCTCCACCCCGCCGGCAGGGGTGCCGGCCACCTCGGCCCCCCCATCTCGGCGGCCGGCCCTTCCGGGAGGTCCCTCTCCGGCGGCCCTCTCTACGGTGGCCGCCCCTCCCCGTCGGCGGCTCCACCTCCGGGGGCCTCTCCTCACCGGGGCCTCCACACCGGCTCCTCCTCGCCGGCACATCACCACCGGAACCTCACCGTCACCGTCTCCACCGTCACTTCGCGCGAACTCCGGCTTCACCGGGCCGTCACGTCACCGTCGGTGAGCCCCTCCTCGGGCTCCTCCCACCTTACCGTTCTTCTCGACGTCACGGTTCCGTTCCGGCAAACGGGGCCTCGATCCGTCGACGGTGGACTCCGATAGAAGGATTCGAAGTTGGTGTTCTTCTAGGTGGAGTAGCAAAAGAACTTCTCTGTTAGCAGAGAGATGAGAGATGAGTGTTGAGAGAAAAGAAAAAAAAATGAAAAAAGAATAAATGGTGTATTAGATGCGTATGTATGTATGTATGTATGAGATGTGATGTATGTATTTGTGTATTTGGATAATTAGAGGAATACGGTATTTGAACGGTTAGGTATCTAATAAAAATAAATGTGAAAATAACCTTAAGCCACTTACCGGTGGGGCCAATGCACCGCTGTCAATGACAGTGAGGCCCCGCGCGATAATTAAAAATAATGTTTTTCTTAAAATAGATAAATAAATAGATATTTAGTTAAAATAATTAATTAACATAATTAGAGTATGACACGTGGGTCCCTCGTTGAATTAATCTGATTAATAAATAATTAATCTTAATAAAAACTTGTGCCTATGACGTTCGGGACCCGCTGGTCAGTTGACCGGTCAAATGTGATGTCAGCCTGACATCGCGATGATGTCATAATAGGATTTTACTAAATCTTTTAAATCTGTTTTTAATTCCTAAATAATTAATAAAACTTTAAAAATTAATATTAAATAATCCGTAAGTCAGATCAAAATTATTTCAACATGAAAGTTGATCAGCAAAGCGAGACGAACCCGGATCCACGGCCCGTTCGTCTGTCACGCGTCCCTAGCATAGCAAACATGGAACTTTTCCATCGTTTCCAGTGTAACCGGTAGTAGCCCGAGACCCGGAAAATATCGTCAGGTATTCTTCCGACCCGTCTATGACGGATGTTCCTGCGTTAGCTCATGCCTAGCCTGCATATTTCCATGTCATGCTTTGTGTTGCATCGGTGCTATTATTTATTGTTTCTTCCCCCTCTTCTTACCGGTAGACCCCGAGACTGACGCTGCTGCCGGGTACATCTACGACCCTGCTGATCAGTCCATTGCCGCAGAGCAGCAAGGCAAGCAAATTCCCCTTGATCATTCCTATATCGCCTATGTCTTTCTTCCTACTGCTTGCATTAGTATTTTGCTACTGTTGTAGTTAGCTCCTATATCTGATGCATAGCCTGTTTTTGATGAACTGCTACTTTCAGTCCTGTACCTTTAATCTGCTTAGTATAGGTGGAGCAGTCATCCTCTCTGACCCCGTAGATCAGTTGCCCCGCTTGTTTTCAAATCTCGATCTCTGATCGACGAGCCAGACCCGACACAGCACGTTCACCCCCCTTCGTTGTACGACGCTACAGGGATACTATCGGGTACCGAGGGTGACACCTCGCTAAGTACTCCTGATGATATCTCTGTAGTATAGCTAGTCGGTCGTGGTTATCGAGGGTGATTCCTCTTTCACCATTCCCGATGACGTCTCTGTCGTGCCACCCCGCGAGTGTGGGACCCCCGAGGGTGATTCCTCTAAGCCCACCTTGCCGGGTACGTCGTTCGGAATCCAACGAGGGTGATACCTCGGATTCCCCCCGATGTTACGACCACACAGTTACTCGACCATGTTACTGGGATCATGGGTGATTAGTTGTAAGACGGGTGGATTCCCGCGAGACTGTGTTGCTGGCCTAATTAAAATGCTAATGGATTTGGGTATTTGATCTGGGTTGGTCGGAGACCTTTTCGCACTAACCGGCTACGCGGGAAGAATTATGGGTACTCGACGTCGCGGTATCAGCCGAAGCTTTTCAGATGCCAGCAGTGTAGCGGCGCGCGCCCGAGTGGTCCCGAGATGCATCGCGCTTGTGATTAAGGGATGCTAGGACTGACGTCGGCCGCCCACGCCACGTGCAGGAGCGTGAAGGGGAACTGGGCCCACGAACCCTTTGTGCTTAGGTTTTAGACCGGCGGGCTGGCCTCTCTGATTTGTCTTAGGTGGGGCTGCGACGTGTCGATATTCCGAGGCCGGGCAGGACCCAGAAAAGTATGTCCGGCCAGAGTGTTATCGAGCGTGACGGGACATGTGGTGCACCCCTGCAGGGATGAAAATTAACTATTCGGATAGCCGTGTCCACGGTTACAGGACGACTTGGAGTTGTGCCCCGATCTTATACAACTACAATTGTTACTTAACTGGATTTAGTTTGCCTCGGGATTGCTTCCTCGCAGGGAGTCGTGGGAGGATCTTTAGGCGTGACCTCACTTTAATATTGCTGCAACAATATGACTATTAATGTTTTACCCCCCTGCTCTACTCTCGTCTATTGCTGCAAGACCCTGAAGATGCTAGTCTTCGATAGGACTAGGCCTTCTCTCTCTATCCTCGCATTGCTGCAGTCAGTCCACATATAACCCCCTTCTTTGATACTGTTGCATAATTAGAATAGTTCTGATGTAAGACTTGCGAGTACTTTGGATGAGTACTCACCGCTGCTTTGCTCCCCCTTTGTTCCCTTGATCCGTTTGCTGCGACCAGATGATGAAGCCCAGGAGATGGAGGTCCCCGCCACCGACGACTGCTACCCCGACGGTGCCTACTACTACGTGGAGGCCGCTGATGATCAGGAGTAGTTAGGAGGTTCCCAGGCAGGAGGCCTCGCCTCGTTCGATCGTTGTATCTTTTGTGCTAGCCTTCTCTAAGGCACCCCATGTTTTATGTCTGTACTCAGATATTTGTTGCTTCCGCTGACTCGTGTGTTTTTCGAGCTTTCGTATTCTAGCCCTCGAGGCCCCTGGCTTGTAATATGAAGCTGATGTTATTTTATTTGTGTCTAGAGTTGTGTTGTGATATCTCCCCGTGAGTCCTTGGGTTTGATCGTACGCATTTGCGTGTATGTTTAGCGTACGATTAAGCCGAGGGCGTCACAAAGGGATTTCATTTTTTTGAACTTATTTGAACTCCATACTTTTTGTGTGTTCAAAATGCACCATTCTAAGGCACATGACCAAATTTCAACAATTTCTGAGTTCATTTGGTATTCTTCGTGCATTTACTTTTTTTTTTCAGCTAGTTGACCCTGAAATTGAAAAGCACTACGAATGAACTCTGAAAATGTTGAAAGTTGGCATGCTATCATCATTTCACCCTCATAGCATGTGTTAAAAAGTTGAGAGGGCTACGGCAAAAACTGGATGCACTTCGTGTACAAAACAGACAATCTCTCTCGAAGTATCACGGTTTCGAACGAGAACTCATCTCTTACAAAGGGATTTCATTTTTTTGAACTTATTTGAACTCCATACTTTTTGTGTGTTCAAAATGCACCATTCTAAGGCACATCACAACATTTCAACAATTTCTGACTTCATTTGGTATTCTTCGTGCATTTACTTATTTTTGTTGACCTAGTTCACCCTGAAATTTAAAAGCACTACAAATGAACTGCGAAAATGTTGAAAGTTGGCATGCTAACATCATTTCACCCACATAGCATGTGTTAAAAAGTTGAGAGGGCTACGGCAAAAACAGGATGTACTTCGTGTACAAAACGGACAATCTCTCTCGAAGTATCAGGGTTTCGAACGAGAACTCCTCTCTTACAAAGGGATTTCATTTTTTTAACTTATTTGAACTCCATACTTTTTGTGTGTTCAAAACGCACCATTCTAAGGTAGATCACAAAATTTCAACAATTTCTGACTTCATTTGGTATTCTTCGTGCATTTACTTTTTTTTTGAGCTAGTTGACCCTCAAATTGAAAAGCACTACAAATGAACTCCGAAAATTTTGAAAGTTGGCATGCTATCATCATTTCACCCACATAGCATGTGTTAAAAAGTTGAGAGGGCTACGACCAAAACTGGATGCACTTCGTGTACAAAACGGACAATCTCTCTCCAAGTATGAGTGTTTCGAACGAGAACTCATCTCTTACAAAGGGATTTCATTTTTTTGAACTTATTTGAACTCCATACTTTTTGTGTCTTCAAAATGCACCATTCTAAGGCACATCACAACATTTCAACAATTTCTGACTTCATTTGGTATTCTTCATGCATTTACTTTTTTTTTAACCAAGTTCACCCTGAAATTTAAAAGCACTACAAATGAACTATGAAAATGTTGAAATTGGCATGCTATCATCATTTCACCCACATAGCATGTGTTAAAAAGTTGAGAGGGCTACGACAAAAATAGGATGCACTTCGTGTACAAAGCGGACAATCTCTCTCGAAGTATCAGGGTTTCGAACGAGAACTCATCTCTTACAAAGGGATTTCATTTTTTTGAACTTACTTGAACTCCATACTTTTTGTGTGTTCAAAATGCACCATTCTAAGGCACATGACCAAATTTCAACAATTTCTGAGTTCATTTGGTATTCTTCGTGCATTTACTTTTTTTTTTGAGCTAGTTGACCCTGAAATTGAAAAGCACTACGAATGAACTCTGAAAATGTTGAACGTTGGCATGCTATCATCATTTCACCCTCATAGCATGTGTTAAAAAGTTGAGAGGGCTACGGCAAAAACTGGATGCACTTCGTGTACAAAACAGACAATCTCTCTCGAAGTATCATGGTTTCGAACGAGAACTCATCTCTTACAAAGGGATTTCATTTTTTTGAAATTATTTGAACTCCATACTTTTTGTGTGTTCAAAATGCACCATTCTAAGGCATATCACAAAATCTCAACAATTTCTGACTTCATTTGGTATTCTTCGTGCATTTACTTATTTTTTTTGAGCTAGTTCACCCTGAAATTTAAAAGCACTGCAAATGGACTATGAAAATGTTGAAAGTCGGCATGCTATCATCATTTCACCCACATAGCATGTGTTAAAAAGTTGAGAGGGCTACGACAAAAACAGGATGTACTTCGTGTACAAAACGGACAATCTCTCTCGAAGTATCAGGGTTTCGAACGAGAACTCCTCTCTTACAAAGGGATTTCATTTTCTTAACTTATTTGAACTCCATACTTTTTGTGTGTTCAAAACGCACCATTCTAAGGTAGATCACAAAATTTCAACAATTTCTGACTTCATTTGGTATTCTTCGTGCATTTACTTTTTTTTGAGCTAGTTGACCCCGAAATTGAAAAGCACTACAAATGAACTCCGAAAATTTTGAAAGTTGGCATGCTATCATCATTTCACCCACATAGCATGTGTTAAAAAGTTGAGAGGGCTACGACCAAAACTGGATGCACTTCGTGTACAAAACGGACAATCTCTCTCCAAGTATGAGTGTTTCGAACGAGAACTCATCTCTTACAAAGGGATTTCATTTTTTTGAACTTATTTGAACTCCATACTTTTTGTGTGTTCAAAATGCACCATTCTAAGGCACATCACAACATTTCAACAATTTCTGACTTCATTTGGTATTCTTCATGCATTTACTTTTTTTTTGACCAAGTTCACCCTGAAATTTAAAAGCACTACAAATGAACTATGAAAATGTTGAAAGTTGGCATGCTATCATCATTTCACCCACATAGCATGTGTTAAAAAGTTGAGAGGGCTACGACAAAAATAGGATGCACTTCGTGTACAAAGCGGACAATCTCTCTCGAAGTATCAGGGTTTCGAACGAGAACTCATCTCTTACAAAGGGATTTCATTTTTTTGAACTTATTTGAAATCCATACTTTTTGTGTGTTCAAAATGCACCATTCTAAGGCACATGACCAAATTTCAACAATTTCTGAGTTCATTTGGTATTCTTCGTGCATTTACTTTTTTTTTTGAGCTAGTTGACCCTGAAATTGAAAAGCACTACGAATGAACTCTGAAAATGTTGAAAATTGGCATGCTATCATCATTTCACCCTCATAGCATGTGTTAAAAAGTTGAGAGGGCTACGGCAAAAACTGGATGCACTTCGTGTACAAAACAGACAATCTCTCTCGAAGTATCACGGTTTCGAACGAGAACTCATCTCTTACAAAGGGATTTCATTTTTTTGAACTTATTTGAACTCCATACTTTTTGTGTGTTCAAAATGCACCATTCTAAGGCACATCACAACATTTCAACAATTTCTGACTTCATTTGGTATTCTTCATGCATTTACTTTTTTTTTAACCAAGTTCACCCTGAAATTTAAAAGCACTACAAATGAACTATGAAAATGTTGAAATTGGCATGCTATCATCATTTCACCCACATAGCATGTGTTAAAAAGTTGAGAGGGCTACGACAAAAATAGGATGCACTTCGTGTACAAAGCGGACAATCTCTCTCGAAGTATCAGGGTTTCGAACGAGAACTCATCTCTTACAAAGGGATTTCATTTTTTTGAACTTACTTGAACTCCATACTTTTTGTGTGTTCAAAATGCACCATTCTAAGGCACATGACCAAATTTCAACAATTTCTGAGTTCATTTGGTATTCTTCGTGCATTTACTTTTTTTTTGAGCTAGTTGACCCTGAAATTGAAAAGCACTACGAATGAACTCTGAAAATGTTGAACGTTGGCATGCTATCATCATTTCACCCTCATAGCATGTGTTAAAAAGTTGAGAGGGCTACGGCAAAAACTGGATGCACTTCGTGTACAAAACAGACAATCTCTCTCGAAGTATCATGGTTTCGAACGAGAACTCATCTCTTACAAAGGGATTTCATTTTTTTGAAATTATTTGAACTCCATACTTTTTGTGTGTTCAAAATGCACCATTCTAAGGCATATCACAAAATCTCAACAATTTCTGACTTCATTTGGTATTCTTCGTGCATTTACTTATTTTTTTTGAGCTAGTTCACCCTGAAATTTAAAAGCACTGCAATTGGACTATGAAAATGTTGAAAGTTGGCATGCTATCATCATTTCACCCACATAGCATGTGTTAAAAAGTTGAGAGGGCTACGACAAAAACAGGATGTACTTCGTGTACAAAACGGACAATCTCTCTCGAAGTATCAGGGTTTCGAACGAGAACTCCTCTCTTACAAAGGGATTTCATTTTCTTAACTTATTTGAACTCCATAAGTTTTGTGTGTTCAAAACGCACCATTCTAAGGTAGATCACAAAATTTCAACAATTTCTGACTTCATTTGGTATTCTTCGTGCATTTACTTTTTTTTTGAGCTAGTTGACCCCGAAATTGAAAAGCACTACAAATGAACTCCGAAAATTTTGAAAGTTGGCATGCTATCATCATTTCACCCACATAGCATGTGTTAAAAAGTTGAGAGGGCTACGACCAAAACTGGATGCACTTCGTGTACAAAACGGACAATCTCTCTCCAAGTATGAGTGTTTCGAACGAGAACTCATCTCTTAGAAAGGGATTTCATTTTTTTGAACTTATTTGAACTCCATACTTTTTGTGTGTTCAAAATGCACCATTCTAAGGCACATCACAACATTTCAACAATTTCTGACTTCATTTGGTATTCTTCATGCATTTACTTTTTTTTTGACCAAGTTCACCCTGAAATTTAAAAGCACTACAAATGAACTATGAAAATGTTGAAAGTTGGCATGCTATCATCATTTCACCCACATAGCATGTGTTAAAAAGTTGAGAGGGCTACGACAAAAATAGGATGCACTTCGTGTACAAAGCGGACAATCTCTCTCGAAGTATCAGGGTTTCGAACGAGAACTCATCTCTTACAAAGGGATTTCATTTTTTTGAACTTATTTGAACTCCATACTTTTTGTGTGTTCAAAATGCACCATTCTAAGGCACATGACCAAATTTCAACAATTTCTGAGTTCATTTGGTATTCTTCGTGCATTTACTTTTTTTTTTGAGCTAGTTGACCCTGAAATTGAAAAGCACTACGAATGAACTCTGAAAATGTTGAAAGTTGGCATGCTATCATCATTTCACCCTCATAGCATGTGTTAAAAAGTTGAGAGGGCTACGGCAAAAACTGGATGCACTTCGTGTACAAAACAGACAATCTCTCTCGAAGTATCACGGTTTCGAACGAGAACTCATCTCTTACAAAGGGATTTCATTTTTTTGAACTTATTTGAACTCCATACTTTTTGTGTGTTCAAAATGCACCATTCTAAGGCACATCACAACATTTCAACAATTTCTGACTTCATTTGGTATTCTTCGTGCATTTACTTATTTTTGTTGACCTAGTTCACCCTGAAATTTAAAAGTACTACAAATGAACTGTGAAAATGTTGAAAGTTGGCATGCTAACATCATTTCACCCACATAGCATGTGTTAAAAAGTTGACAGGGCTACGGCAAAAACAGGATGGACTTCGTGTACAAAACGGACAATCTCTCTCGAAGTATCAGGGTTTCGAACGAGAACTCCTCTCTTACAAAGGGATTTCATTTTTTTAACTTATTTGAACTCCATACTTTTTGTGTGTTCAAAACGCACCATTCTAAGGTAGATCACAAAATTTCAACAATTTCTGACTTCATTTGGTATTCTTTGTGCATTTACTTTTTTTTTGAGCTAGTTGACCCTGAAATTGAAAAGCACTACAAATGAACTCCGAAAATTTTGAAAGTTGGCATGCTATCATCATTTCACCCACATAGCATGTGTTAAAAAGTTGAGAGGGCTACGACCAAAACTGGATGCACTTCGTGTACAAAACGGACAATCTCTCTCCAAGTATGAGTGTTTCGAACGAGAACTCATCTCTTACAAAGGGATTTCATTTTTTTGAACTTATTTGAACTCCATACTTTTTGTGTGTTCAAAATGCACCATTCTAAGGCACATCACAACATTTCAACAATTTCTGACTTCATTTGGTATTCTTCATGCATTTACTTTTTTTTTTGACCAAGTTCACCCTGAAATTTAAAAGCACTACAAATGATCTATGAAAATGTTGAAAGTTGGCATGCTATCATCATTTCACCCACATAGCATGTGTTAAAAAGTTGAGAGGGCTACGACAAAAATAGGATGCACTTCGTGTACAAAGCGGACAATCTCTCTCGAAGTATCAGGGTTTCGAACGAGAACTCATCTCTTAAAAAGGGATTTCATTTTTTTGAACTTATTTGAACTCCATACTTTTTGTGTGTTCAAAATGCACCATTCTAAGGCACATGACCAAATTTCAACAATTTCTGAGTTCATTTGGTATTCTTCGTGCATTTACTTTTTTTTTTGAGCTAGTTGACCCTGAAATTGAAAAGCACTACGAATGAACTCTGAAAATGTTGAAAGTTGGCATGCTATCATCATTTCACCCTCATAGCATGTGTTAAAAAGTTGAGAGGGCTACGGCAAAAACTGGATGCACTTCGTGTACAAAACAGACAATCTCTCTCGAAGTATCACGGTTTTGAACGAGAACTCATCTCTTACAAAGGGATTTCATTTTTTTGAACTTATTTGAACTCCATACTTTTTGTGTGTTCAAAATGCACCATTCTAAGGCACATCACAACATTTCAACAATTTCTGACTTCATTTGGTATTCTTCGTGCATTTACTTATTTTTGTTGACCTAGTTCACCCTGAAATTTAAAAGCACTACAAATGAACTGCGAAAATGTTGAAAGTTGGCATGCTAACATCATTTCACCCACATAGCATGTGTTAAAAAGTTGAGAGGGCTATGACAAAAACAGGATGTACTTCGTGTACAAAACGGACAATCTCTCTCGAAGTATCAGGGTTTCGAACGAGAACTCCTCTCTTACAAAGGGATTTCATTTTCTTAACTTATTTGAACTCCATACTTTTTGTGTGTTCAAAACGCACCATTCTAAGGTAGATCACAAAATTTCAACAATTTCTGACTTCATTTGGTATTCTTCGTGCATTTACTTTTTTTTTGAGCTAGTTGACCCTGAAATTGAAAAGCACTACAAATGAACTCCGAAAATTTTGAAAGTTGGCATGCTATCATCATTTCACCCACATAGCATGTGTTTAAAAGTTGAGAGGGCTACGACCAAAACCGGATGCACTTCGTGTACAAAACGGACAATCTCTCTCCAAGTATGAGTGTTTCGAACGAGAACTCATCTCTTACAAAGGGATTTCATTTTTTTGAACTTATTTGAACTCCATACTTTTTGTGTGTTCAAAATGCACCATTCTAAGGCACATCACAACATTTCAACAATTTCTGACTTCATTTGGTATTCTTCATGCATTTACTTTTTTTTTGACCAAGTTCATCCTGAAATTTAAAAGCACTACAAATGAACTATGAAAATGTTGAAAGTTGGCATGCTATCATCATTTCACCCACATAGCATGTGTTAAAAAGTTGAGAGGGCTACGACAAAAATAGGATGCACTTCGTGTACAAAGCGGACAATCTCTCTCGAAGTATCAGGGTTTCGAACGAGAACTCATCTCTTACAAAGGGATTTCATTTTTTTGAACTTATTTGTACTCCATACTTTTTGTGTGTTCAAAATGCACCATTCTAAGGCACATGACCAAATTTCAACAATTTCTGAGTTCATTTGGTATTCTTCGTGCATTTACTTTTTTTTGAGCTAGTTGACCCTGAAATTGAAAAGCACTACGAATGAACTCTGAAAATGTTGAAAGTTGGCATGCTATCATCATTTCACCCTCATAGCATGTGTTAAAAAGTTGAGAGGGCTACGGCAAAAACTGGATGCACTTCGTGTACAAAACAGACAATCTCTCTCGAAGTATCACGGTTTCGAACGAGAACTCATCTCTTACAAAGGGATTTCATTTTTTTGAACTTATTTGAACTCCATACTTTTTGTGTGTTCAAAATGCACCATTCTAAGGCACATCACAACATTTCAACAATTTCTGACTTCATTTGGTATTCTTCGTGCATTTACTTAGTTTTGTTGACCTAGTTCACCCTGAAATTTAAAAGCACTACAAATGAACTGTGAAAATGTTGAAAGTTGGCATGCTAACATCATTTCACCCACATAGCATGTGTTAAAAAGTTGAGAGGGCTACGGCAAAAACAGGATGTACTTCGTGTACAAAACGGACAATCTCTCTCGAAGTATCAGGGTTTCGAACGAGAACTCCTCTCTTACAAAGGGATTTCATTTTTTTAACTTATTTGAACTCCATACTTTTTGTGTGTTCAAAACGCACCATTCTAAGGTAGATCACAAAATTTCAACAATTTCTGACTTAATTTGGTATTCTTCGTGCATTTACTTTTTTTTTGAGCTAGTTGACCCTGAAATTGAAAAGCACTACAAATGAACTCCGAAAATTTTGAAAGTTGGCATGCTATCATCATTTCACCCACATAGCATGTGTTAAAAAGTTGAGAGGGCTACGACCAAAACTGGATGCACTTCGTGTACAAAACGGACAATCTCTCTCCAAGTATGAGTGTTTGGAACGAGAACTCATCTCTTACAAAGGGATTTCATTTTTTTGAACTTATTTGAACTCCATACTTTTTGTGTGTTCAAAATGCACCATTCTAAGGCACATCACAACATTTCAACAATTTCTGACTTCATTTGGTATTCTTCATGCATTTACTTTTTTTTTTGACCAAGTTCACCCTGAAATTTAAAAGCACTACAAATGAACTATGAAAATGTTGAAAGTTGGCATGCTATCATCATTTCACCCACATAGCATGTGTTAAAAAGTTGAGAGGGCTACGACAAAAATAGGATGCACTTCGTGTACAAAGCGGACAATCTCTCTCGAAGTATCAGGGTTTCGAACGAGAACTCATCTCTTACAAAGGGATTTCATTTTTTTGAACTTATTTGTACTCCATACTTTTTGTGTGTTCAAAATGCACCATTCTAAGGCACATGACCAAATTTCAACAATTTCTGAGTTCATTTGGTATTCTTCGTGCATTTACTTTTTTTTTGAGCTAGTTGACCCTGAAATTGAAAAGCACTACGAATGAACTCTGAAAATGTTGAAAGTTGGCATGCTATCATCATTTCACCCTCATAGCATGTGTTAAAAAGTTGAGAGGGCTACGGCAAAAACTGGATGCACTTCGTGTACAAAACAGACAATCTCTCTCGAAGTATCACGGTTTCGAACGAGAACTCATCTCTTACAAAGGGATTTCATTTTTTTGAACTTATTTGAACTCCATACTTTTTGTGTGTTCAAAATGCACCATTCTAAGGCACATCACAACATTTCAACAATTTCTGACTTCATTTGGTATTCTTCGTGCATTTACTTAGTTTTGTTGACCTAGTTCACCCTGAAATTTAAAAGCACTACAAATGAACTGTGAAAATGTTGAAAGTTGGCATGCTAACATCATTTCACCCACATAGCATGTGTTAAAAAGTTGAGAGGGCTACGGCAAAAACAGGATGTACTTCGTGTACAAAACGGACAATCTCTCTCGAAGTATCAGGGTTTCGAACGAGAACTCCTCTCTTACAAAGGGATTTCATTTTTTTAACTTATTTGAACTCCATACTTTTTGTGTGTTCAAAACGCACCATTCTAAGGTAGATCACAAAATTTCAACAATTTCTGACTTCATTTGGTATTCTTCGTGCATTTACTTTTTTTTTGAGCTAGTTGACCCTGAAATTGAAAAGCACTACAAATGAACTCCGAAAATTTTGAAAGTTGGCATGCTATCATCATTTCACCCACATAGCATGTGTTAAAAAGTTGAGAGGGCTACGACCAAAACTGGATGCACTTCGTGTACAAAACGGACAATCTCTCTCCAAGTATGAGTGTTTCGAACGAGAACTCATCTCTTACAAAGGGATTTCATTTTTTTGAACTTATTTGAACTCCATACTTTTTGTGTGTTCAAAATGCACCATTCTAAGGCACATCACAACATTTCAACAATTTCTGACTTCATTTGGTATTCTTCATGCATTTACTTTTTTTTTTGACCAAGTTCACCCTGAAATTTAAAAGCACTACAAATGAACTATGAAAATGTTGAAAGTTGGCATGCTATCATCATTTCACCCACATAGCATGTGTTAAAAAGTTGAGAGGGCTACGACAAAAATAGGATGCACTTCGTGTACAAAGCGGACAATCTCTCTCGAAGTATCAGGGTTTCGAACGAGAACTCATCTCTTACAAAGGGATTTCATTTTTTTGAACTTATTTGAACTCCATACTTTTTGTGTGTTCAAAATGCACCATTCTAAGGCACATGACCAAATTTCAACAATTTCTGAGTTCATTTGGTATTCTTCGTGCATTTACTTTTTTTTTTGAGCTAGTTGACCCTGAAATTGAAAAGCACTACGAATGAACTCTGAAAATGTTGAAAGTTGGCATGCTATCATCATTTCACCCTCATAGCATGTGTTAAAAAGTTGAGAGGGCTACGGCAAAAACTGGATGCACTTCGTGTACAAAACAGACAATCTCTCTCGAAGTATCACGGTTTCGAACGAGAACTCATCTCTTACAAAGGGATTTCATTTTTTTGAACTTATTTGAACTCCATACTTTTTGTGTGTTCAAAATGCACCATTCTAAGGCACATCACAA
Organism: Hordeum vulgare subsp. vulgare; assembly: GCF_904849725.1. Classification (NCBI taxonomy): domain Eukaryota; kingdom Viridiplantae; phylum Streptophyta; class Magnoliopsida; order Poales; family Poaceae; genus Hordeum; species Hordeum vulgare. Next base: position 263,472,852 of record NC_058523.1, on the reverse strand, counting down.
CATTTCAACAATTTCTGACTTCATTTGGTATTCTTCGTGCATTTACTTATTTTTGTTGACCTAGTTCACCCTGAAATTAAAAAGCACTACAAATGAACTGTGAAAATGTTGAAAGTTGGCATGCTAACATCATTTCACCCACATAGCATGTGTTAAAAAGTTGAGAGGGCTACGGCAAAAACAGGATGTACTTCGTGTACAAAACGGACAATCTCTCTCGAAGTATCAGGGTTTCGAACGAGAACTCCTCTCTTACAAAGGGATTTCATTTTTTTAACTTATTTGAACTCCATACTTTTTGTGTGTTCAAAACGCACCATTCTAAGGTAGATCACAAAATTTCAACAATTTCTGACTTCATTTGGTATTCTTCGTGCATTTACTTTTTTTTTGAGCTAGTTGACCCTGAAATTGAAAAGCACTACAAATGAACTCCGAAAATTTTGAAAGTTGGCATGCTATCATCATTTCACCCACATAGCATGTGTTAAAAAGTTGAGAGGGCTACGACCAAAACTGGATGCACTTCGTGTACAAAACGGACAATCTCTCTCCAAGTATGAGTGTTTCGAACGAGAACTCATCTCTTACAAAGGGATTTCATTTTTTTGAACTTATTTGAACTCCATACTTTTTGTGTGTTCAAAATGCACCATTCTAAGGCACATCACAACATTTCAACAATTTCTGACTTCATTTGGTATTCTTCATGCATTTACTTTTTTTTTGACCAAGTTCACCCTGAAATTTAAAAGCACTACAAATGAACTATGAAAATGTTGAAAGTTGGCATGCTATCATCATTTCACCCACATAGCATGTGTTAAAAAGTTGAGAGGGCTACGACAAAAATAGGATGCACTTCGTGTACAAAGCGGACAATCTCTCTCGAAGTATCAGGGTTTCGAACGAGAACTCATCTCTTACAAAGGGATTTCATTTTTTTGAACTTATTTGAACTCCATACTTTTTGTGTGTTCAAAATGCACCATTCTAAGGCACATGATCAAATTTCAACAATTTCTGAGTTCATTTGGTATTCTTCGTGCATTTACTTTTTTTTTTGAGCTAGTTGACCCTGAAATTGAAAAGCACTACGAATGAACTCTGAAAATGTTGAAAGTTTGCATGCTATCATCATTTCACCCTCATAGCATGTGTTAAAAAGTTGAGAGGGCTACGGCAAAAACTGGATGCACTTCGTGTACAAAACAGACAATCTCTCTCGAAGTATCACGGTTTCGAACGAGAACTCATCTCTTACAAAGGGATTTCATTTTTTTGAACTTATTTGAACTCCATACTTTTTGTGTGTTCAAAATGCACCATTCTAAGGCACATCACAACATTTCAACAATTTCTGACTTCATTTGGTATTCTTCGTGCATTTACTTATTTTTGTTGACCTAGTTCACCCTGAAATTTAAAAGCACTACAAATGAACTGTGAAAATGTTGAAAGTTGGCATGCTAACATCATTTCACCCACATAGCATGTGTTAAAAAGTTGAGAGGGCTACGGCAAAAACAGGATGTACTTCGTGTACAAAACGGACAATCTCTCTCGAAGTATCAGGGTTTCGAACGAGAACTCCTCTCTTACAAAGGGATTTCATTTTTTTAACTTATTTGAACTCCATACTTTTTGTGTGTTCAAAACGCACCATTCTAAGGTAGATCACAAAATTTCAACAATTTCTGACTTCATTTGGTATTCTTCGTGCATTTACTTTTTTTTTGAGCTAGTTGACCCTGAAATTGAAAAGCACTACAAATGAACTCCGAAAATTTTGAAAGTTGGCATGCTATCATCATTTCACCCACATAGCATGTGTTAAAAAGTTGAGAGGGCTACGACCAAAACTGGATGCACTTCGTGTACAAAACGGACAATCTCTCTCCAAGTATGAGTGTTTCGAACGAGAACTCATCTCTTACAAAGGGATTTCATTTTTTTGAACTTATTTGAACTCCATACTTTTTGTGTGTTCAAAATGCACCATTCTAAGGCACATCACAACATTTCAACAATTTCTGACTTCATTTGGTATTCTTCATGCATTTACTTTTTTTTTTGACCAAGTTCACCCTGAAATTTAAAAGCACTACAAATGAACTATGAAAATGTTGAAAGTTGGCATGCTATCATCATTTCACCCACATAGCATGTGTTAAAAAGTTGAGAGGGCTACGACAAAAATAGGATGCACTTCGTGTACAAAGCGGACAATCTCTCTCGAAGTATCAGGGTTTCGAACGAGAACTCATCTCTTACAAAGGGATTTCATTTTTTTGAACTTATTTGAACTCCATACTTTTTGTGTGTTCAAAATGCACCATTCTAAGGCACATGATCAAATTTCAACAATTTCTGAGTTCATTTGGTATTCTTCGTGCATTTACTTTTTTTTTTGAGCTAGTTGACCCTGAAATTGAAAAGCACTACGAATGAACTCTGAAAATGTTGAAAGTTTGCATGCTATCATCATTTCACCCTCATAGCATGTGTTAAAAAGTTGAGAGGGCTACGGCAAAAACTGGATGCACTTCGTGTACAAAACAGACAATCTCTCTCGAAGTATCACGGTTTCGAACGAGAACTCATCTCTTACAAAGGGATTTCATTTTTTTGAACTTATTTGAACTCCATACTTTTTGTGTGTTCAAAATGCACCATTCTAAGGCACATCACAACATTTCAACAATTTCTGACTTCATTTGGTATTCTTCGTGCATTTACTTATTTTTGTTGACCTAGTTCACCCTGAAATTTAAAAGCACTACAAATGAACTGTGAAAATGTTGAAAGTTGGCATGCTAACATCATTTCACCCACATAGCATGTGTTAAAAAGTTGAGAGGGCTACGGCAAAAACAGGATGTACTTCGTGTACAAAACGGACAATCTCTCTCGAAGTATCAGGGTTTCGAACGAGAACTCCTCTCTTACAAAGGGATTTCATTTTTTTAACTTATTTGAACTCCATACTTTTTGTGTGTTCAAAACGCACCATTCTAAGGTAGATCACAAAATTTCAACAATTTCTGACTTCATTTGGTATTCTTCGTGCATTTACTTTTTTTTTGAGCTAGTTGACCCTGAAATTGAAAAGCACTACAAATGAACTCCGAAAATTTTGAAAGTTGGCATGCTATCATCATTTCACCCACATAGCATGTGTTAAAAAGTTGAGAGGGCTACGACCAAAACTGGATGCACTTCGTGTACAAAACGGACAATCTCTCTCCAAGTATGAGTGTTTCGAACGAGAACTCATCTCTTACAAAGGGATTTCATTTTTTTGAACTTATTTGAACTCCATACTTTTTGTGTGTTCAAAATGCACCATTCTAAGGCACATCACAACATTTCAACAATTTCTGACTTCATTTGGTATTCTTCATGCATTTACTTTTTTTTTTGACCAAGTTCACCCTGAAATTTAAAAGCACTACAAATGAACTATGAAAATGTTGAAAGTTGGCATGCTATCATCATTTCACCCACATAGCATGTGTTAAAAAGTTGAGAGGGCTACGACAAAAATAGGATGCACTTCGTGTACAAAGCGGACAATCTCTCTCGAAGTATCAGGGTTTCGAACGAGAACTCATCTCTTACAAAGGGATTTCATTTTTTTGAACTTATTTGAACTCCATACTTTTTGTGTGTTCAAAATGCACCATTCTAAGGCACATGACCAAATTTCAACAATTTCTGAGTTCATTTGGTATTCTTCGTGCATTTACTTTTTTTTTTGAGCTAGTTGACCCTGAAATTGAAAAGCACTACGAATGAACTCTGAAAATGTTGAAAGTTGGCATGCTATCATCATTTCACCCTCATAGCATGTGTTAAAAAGTTGAGAGGGCTACGGCAAAAACTGGATGCACTTCGTGTACAAAACAGACAATCTCTCTCGAAGTATCACGGTTTCGAACGAGAACTCATCTCTTACAAAGGGATTTCATTTTTTTGAACTTATTTGAACTCCATACTTTTTGTGTGTTCAAAATGCACCATTCTAAGGCACATCACAACATTTCAACAATTTCTGACTTCATTTGGTATTCTTCGTGCATTTACTTATTTTTGTTGACCTAGTTCACCCTGAAATTTAAAAGCACAACAAGTGAACTGTGAAAATGTTGAAAGTTGGCATGCTAACATCATTTCACCCACATAGCATGTGTTAAAAAGTTGAGAGGGCTACGGCAAAAACAGGATGTACTTCGTGTACAAAACGGACAATCTCTCTCGAAGTATCAGGGTTTCGAACGAGAACTCCTCTCTTACAAAGGGATTTCATTTTTTTAACTTATTTGAACTCCATACTTTTTGTGTGTTCAAAACGCACCATTCTAAGGTAGATCACAAAATTTCAACAATTTCTGACTTCATTTGGTATTCTTCGTGCATTTACTTTTTTTTTGAGCTAGTTGACCCTGAAATTGAAAAGCACTACAAATGAACTCCGAAAATTTTGAAAGTTGGCATGCTATCATCATTTCACCCACATAGCATGTGTTAAAAAGTTGAGAGGGCTACGACCAAAACTGGATGCACTTCGTGTACAAAACGGACAATCTCTCTCCAAGTATGAGTGTTTCGAACGAGAACTCATCTCTTACAAAGGGATTTCATTTTTTTGAACTTATTTGAACTCCATACTTTTTGTGTGTTCAAAATGCACCATTCTAAGGCACATCACAACATTTCAACAATTTCTGACTTCATTTGGTATTCTTCATGCATTTACTTTTTTTTTGACCAAGTTCACCCTGAAATTTAAAAGCACTACAAATGAACTATGAAAATGTTGAAAGTTGGCATGCTATCATCATTTCACCCACATAGCATGTGTTAAAAAGTTGAGAGGGCTACGACAAAAATAGGATGCACTTCGTGTACAAAGCGGACAATCTCTCTCGAAGTATCAGGGTTTCGAACGAGAACTCATCTCTTACAAAGGGATTTCATTTTTTTGAACTTATTTGAACTCCATACTTTTTGTGTGTTCAAAATGCACCATTCTAAGGCACATGACCAAATTTCAACAATTTCTGAGTTCATTTGGTATTCTTCGTGCATTTACTTTTTTTTTTGAGCTAGTTGACCCTGAAATTGAAAAGCACTACGAATGAACTCTGAAAATGTTGAAAGTTGGCATGCTATCATCATTTCACCCTCATAGCATGTGTTAAAAAGTTGAGAGGGCTACGGCAAAAACTGGATGCACTTCGTGTACAAAACAGACAATCTCTCTCGAAGTATCACGGTTTCGAACGAGAACTCATCTCTTACAAAGGGATTTCATTTTTTTGAACTTATTTGAACTCCATACTTTTTGTGTGTTCAAAATGCACCATTCTAAGGCACATCACAACATTTCAACAATTTCTGACTTCATTTGGTATTCTTCGTGCATTTACTTATTTTTGTTGACCTAGTTCACCCTGAAATTTAAAAGCACAACAAGTGAACTGTGAAAATGTTGAAAGTTGGCATGCTAACATCATTTCACCCACATAGCATGTGTTAAAAAGTTGAGAGGGCTACGGCAAAAACAGGATGTACTTCGTGTACAAAACGGACAATCTCTCTCGAAGTATCAGGGTTTCGAACGAGAACTCCTCTCTTACAAAGGGATTTCATTTTTTTAACTTATTTGAACTCCATACTTTTTGTGTGTTCAAAACGCACCATTCTAAGGTAGATCACAAAATTTCAACAATTTCTGACTTCATTTGGTATTCTTCGTGCATTTACTTTTTTTTTGAGCTAGTTGACCCTGAAATTGAAAAGCACTACAAATGAACTCCGAAAATTTTGAAAGTTGGCATGCTATCATCATTTCACCCACATAGCATGTGTTAAAAAGTTGAGAGGGCTACGACCAAAACTGGATGCACTTCGTGTACAAAACGGACAATCTCTCTCCAAGTATGAGTGTTTCGAACGAGAACTCATCTCTTACAAAGGGATTTCATTTTTTTGAACTTATTTGAACTCAATACTTTTTGTGTGTTCAAAATGCACCATTCTAAGGCACATCACAACATTTCAACAATTTCTGACTTCATTTGGTATTCTTCATGCATTTACTTTTTTTTTTGACCAAGTTCACCCTGAAATTTAAAAGCACTACAAATGAACTATGAAAATGTTGAAAGTTGGCATGCTATCATCATTTCACCCACATAGCATGTGTTAAAAAGTTGAGAGGGCTACGACAAAAATAGGATGCACTTCGTGTACAAAGCGGACAATCTCTCTCGAAGTATCAGGGTTTCGAACGAGAACTCATCTCTTACAAAGGGATTTCATTTTTTTGAACTTATTTGAACTCCATACTTTTTGTGTGTTCAAAATGCACCATTCTAAGGCACATGACCAAATTTCAACAATTTCTGAGTTCATTTGGTATTCTTCGTGCATTTACTTTTTTTTTGAGCTAGTTGACCCTGAAATTGAAAAGCACTACGAATGAACTCTGAAAATGTTGAAAGTTGGCATGCTATCATCATTTCACCCTCATAGCATGTGTTAAAAAGTTGAGAGGGCTACGGCAAAAACTGGATGCACTTCGTGTACAAAACAGACAATCTCTCTCGAAGTATCACGGTTTCGAACGAGAACTCATCTCTTACAAAGGGATTTCATTTTTTTGAACTTATTTGAACTCCATACTTTTTGTGTGTTCAAAATGCACCATTCTAAGGCACATCACTACATTTCAACAATTTCTGACTTCATTTGGTATTCTTCGTGCATTTACTTATTTTTGTTGACCTAGTTCACCCTGAAATTTAAAAGCACAACAAGTGAACTGTGAAAATGTTGAAAGTTGGCATGCTAACATCATTTCACCCACATAGCATGTGTTAAAAAGTTGAGAGGGCTACGGCAAAAACAGGATGTACTTCGTGTACAAAACGGACAATCTCTCTCGAAGTATCACGGTTTCGAACGAGAACTCCTCTCTTACAAAGGGATTTCATTTTTTTAACTTATTTGAACTCCATACTTTTTGTGTGTTCAAAACGCACCATTCTAAGGTAGATCACAACATTTCAACAATTTCTAACTTCATTTGGTATTCTTCGTGCATTTACTTTTTTTTTGAGCTAGTTGACCCTGAAATTGAAAAGCACTACAAATGAACTCCGAAAATTTTGAAAGTTGGCATGCTATCATCATTTCACCCACATAGCATGTGTTAAAAAGTTGAGAGGGCTACGACCAAAACTGGATGCACTTCGTGTACAAAACGGACAATCTCTCTCCAAGTATGAGTGTTTCGAACGAGAACTCATCTCTTACAAAGGGATTTCATTTTTTTGAACTTATTTGAACTCAATACTTTTTGTGTGTTCAAAATGCACCATTCTAAGGCACATCACAACATTTCAACAATTTCTGACTTCATTTGGTATTCTTCATGCATTTACTTTTTTTTTTGACCAAGTTCACCCTGAAATTTAAAAGCACTACAAATGAACTATGAAAATGTTGAAAGTTGGCATGCTATCATCATTTCACCCACATAGCATGTGTTAAAAAGTTGAGAGGGCTACGACAAAAATAGGATGCACTTCGTGTACAAAGCGGACAATCTCTCTCGAAGTATCAGGGTTTCGAACGAGAACTCATCTCTTACAAAGGGATTTCATTTTTTTGAACTTATTTGAACTCCATACTTTTTGTGTGTTCAAAATGCACCATTCTAAGGCACATGACCAAATTTCAACAATTTCTGAGTTCATTTGGTATTCTTCGTGCATTTACTTTTTTTTTGAGCTAGTTGACCCTGAAATTGAAAAGCACTACGAATGAACTCTGAAAATGTTGAAAGTTGGCATGCTATCATCATTTCACCCTCATAGCATGTGTTAAAAAGTTGAGAGGGCTACGGCAAAAACTGGATGCACTTCGTGTACAAAACAGACAATCTCTCTCGAAGTATCACGGTTTCGAACGAGAACTCATCTCTTACAAAGGGATTTCATTTTTTTGAACTTATTTGAACTCCATACTTTTTGTGTGTTCAAAATGCACCATTCTAAGGCACATCACTACATTTCAACAATTTCTGACTTCATTTGGTATTCTTCGTGCATTTACTTATTTTTGTTGACCTAGTTCACCCTGAAATTTAAAAGCACAACAAGTGAACTGTGAAAATGTTGAAAGTTGGCATGCTAACATCATTTCACCCACATAGCATGTGTTAAAAAGTTGAGAGGGCTACGGCAAAAACAGGATGTACTTCGTGTACAAAACGGACAATCTCTCTCGAAGTATCACGGTTTCGAACGAGAACTCCTCTCTTACAAAGGGATTTCATTTTTTTAACTTATTTGAACTCCATACTTTTTGTGTGTTCAAAACGCACCATTCTAAGGTAGATCACAACATTTCAACAATTTCTAACTTCATTTGGTATTCTTCGTGCATTTACTTTTTTTTTGAGCTAGTTGACCCTGAAATTGAAAAGCACTACAAATGAACTCCGAAAATTTTGAAAGTTGGCATGCTATCATCATTTCACCCACATAGCATGTGTTAAAAAGTTGAGAGGGCTACGACCAAAACTGGATGCACTTCGTGTACAAAACGGACAATCTCTCTCCAAGTATGAGTGTTTCGAACGAGAACTCATCTCTTACAAAGGGATTTCATTTTTTTGAACTTATTTGAACTCAATACTTTTTGTGTGTTCAAAATGCACCATTCTAAGGCACATCACAACATTTCAACAATTTCTGACTTCATTTGGTATTCTTCATGCATTTACTTTTTTTTTTGACCAAGTTCACCCTGAAATTTAAAAGCACTACAAATGAACTATGAAAATGTTGAAAGTTGGCATGCTATCATCATTTCACCCACATAGCATGTGTTAAAAAGTTGAGAGGGCTACGACAAAAATAGGATGCACTTCGTGTACAAAGCGGACAATCTCTCTCGAAGTATCAGGGTTTCGAACGAGAACTCATCTCTTACAAAGGGATTTCATTTTTTTGAACTTATTTGAACTCCATACTTTTTGTGTGTTCAAAATGCACCATTCTAAGGCACATGACCAAATTTCAACAATTTCTGAGTTCATTTGGTATTCTTCGTGCATTTACTTTTTTTTTGAGCTAGTTGACCCTGAAATTGAAAAGCACTACGAATGAACTCTGAAAATGTTGAAAGTTGGCATGCTATCATCATTTCACCCTCATAGCATGTGTTAAAAAGTTGAGAGGGCTACGGCAAAAACTGGATGCACTTCGTGTACAAAACAGACAATCTCTCTCGAAGTATCAGGGTTTCGAACGAGAACTCATCTCTTACAAAGGGATTTCATTTTTTTGAACTTATTTGAACTCCATACTTTTTGTGTGTTCAAAATGCACCATTCTAAGGCACATCCCAACATTTCAACAATTTCTGACTTCATTTGGTATTCTTCGTGCATTTACTTTTTTTTTTGAGCTAGTTGACCCTGAAATTGAAAAGCACTACAAATGAACTCTGAAAATGTTGAAAGTTGGCATGCTATCATCATTTCACCCACATAGCATGTGTTAAAAAGTTGAGAGGGCTACGACAAAAACTGGATGCACTTCGTGTACAAAACGGACAATCTCTCTCGAAGTATCACGGTTTCGAACGAGAACTCATCTCTTACAAAGGGATTTCATTTTTTTGAACTTATTTGAACTCCATACTTTTTGTGTGTTCAAAATGCACCATTCTAAGGCACATGACCAAATTTCAACAATTTCTGAGTTCATTTGGTATTCTTCGTGCATTTACTTTTTTTTTTGAGCTAGTTGACCCTGAAATTGAAAAGCACTACGAATGAACTCTGAAAATGTTGAAAGTTGGCATGCTATCATCATTTCACCCTCATAGCATGTGTTAAAAAGTTGAGAGGGCTACGGCAAAAACTGGATGCACTTCGTGTACAAAACAGACAATCTCTCTCGAAGTATCACGGTTTCGAACGAGAACTCATCTCTTACAAAGGGATTTCATTTTTTTGAACTTATTTGAACTCCATACTTTTTGTGTGTTCAAAATGCACCATTCTAAGGCACATCACTACATTTCAACAATTTCTGACTTCATTTGGTATTCTTCGTGCATTTACTTATTTTTGTTGACCTAGTTCACCCTGAAATTTAAAAGCACAACAAGTGAACTGTGAAAATGTTGAAAGTTGGCATGCTAACATCATTTCACCCACATAGCATGTGTTAAAAAGTTGAGAGGGCTACGGCAAAAACAGGATGTACTTCGTGTACAAAACGGACAATCTCTCTCGAAGTATCACGGTTTCGAACGAGAACTCCTCTCTTACAAAGGGATTTCATTTTTTTAACTTATTTGAACTCCATACTTTTTGTGTGTTCAAAACGCACCATTCTAAGGTAGATCACAACATTTCAACAATTTCTAACTTCATTTGGTATTCTTCGTGCATTTACTTTTTTTTTGAGCTAGTTGACCCTGAAATTGAAAAGCACTACAAATGAACTCCGAAAATTTTGAAAGTTGGCATGCTATCATCATTTCACCCACATAGCATGTGTTAAAAAGTTGAGAGGGCTACGACCAAAACTGGATGCACTTCGTGTACAAAACGGACAATCTCTCTCCAAGTATGAGTGTTTCGAACGAGAACTCATCTCTTACAAAGGGATTTCATTTTTTTGAACTTATTTGAACTCAATACTTTTTGTGTGTTCAAAATGCACCATTCTAAGGCACATCACAACATTTCAACAATTTCTGACTTCATTTGGTATTCTTCATGCATTTACTTTTTTTTTTGACCAAGTTCACCCTGAAATTTAAAAGCACTACAAATGAACTATGAAAATGTTGAAAGTTGGCATGCTATCATCATTTCACCCACATAGCATGTGTTAAAAAGTTGAGAGGGCTACGACAAAAATAGGATGCACTTCGTGTACAAAGCGGACAATCTCTCTCGAAGTATCAGGGTTTCGAACGAGAACTCATCTCTTACAAAGGGATTTCATTTTTTTGAACTTATTTGAACTCCATACTTTTTGTGTGTTCAAAATGCACCATTCTAAGGCACATGACCAAATTTCAACAATTTCTGAGTTCATTTGGTATTCTTCGTGCATTTACTTTTTTTTTGAGCTAGTTGACCCTGAAATTGAAAAGCACTACGAATGAACTCTGAAAATGTTGAAAGTTGGCATGCTATCATCATTTCACCCTCATAGCATGTGTTAAAAAGTTGAGAGGGCTACGGCAAAAACTGGATGCACTTCGTGTACAAAACAGACAATCTCTCTCGAAGTATCAGGGTTTCGAACGAGAACTCATCTCTTACAAAGGGATTTCATTTTTTTGAACTTATTTGAACTCCATACTTTTTGTGTGTTCAAAATGCACCATTCTAAGGCACATCCCAACATTTCAACAATTTCTGACTTCATTTGGTATTCTTCGTGCATTTACTTTTTTTTTTGAGCTAGTTGACCCTGAAATTGAAAAGCACTACAAATGAACTCTGAAAATGTTGAAAGTTGGCATGCTATCATCATTTCACCCACATAGCATGTGTTAAAAAGTTGAGAGGGCTACGACAAAAACTGGATGCACTTCGTGTACAAAACGGACAATCTCTCTCGAAGTATCACGGTTTCGAACGAGAACTCATCTCTTACAAAGGGATTTCATTTTTTTGAACTTATTTGAACTCCATACTTTTTGTGTGTTCAAAATGCACCATTCTAAGGCACATGACCAAATTTCAACAATTTCTGAGTTCATTTGGTATTCTTCGTGCATTTACTTTTTTTTTGAGCTAGTTGACCCTGAAATTGAAAAGCACTACGAATGAACTCTGAAAATGTTGAAAGTTGGCATGCTATCATCATTTCACCCTCATAGCATGTGTTAAAAAGTTGAGAGGGCTACGGCAAAAACTGGATGCACTTCGTGTACAAAACAGACAATCTCTCTCGAAGTATCACGGTTTCGAACGAGAACTCATCTCTTACAAAGGGATTTCATTTTTTTGAACTTATTTGAACTCCATACTTTTTGTGTGTTCAAAATGCACCATTCTAAGGCACATCACTACATTTCAACAATTTCTGACTTCATTTGGTATTCTTCGTGCATTTACTTATTTTTGTTGACCTAGTTCACCCTGAAATTTAAAAGCACAACAAGTGAACTGTGAAAATGTTGAAAGTTGGCATGCTAACATCATTTCACCCACATAGCATGTGTTAAAAAGTTGAGAGGGCTACGGCAAAAACAGGATGTACTTCGTGTACAAAACGGACAATCTCTCTCGAAGTATCACGGTTTCGAACGAGAACTCCTCTCTTACAAAGGGATTTCATTTTTTTAACTTATTTGAACTCCATACTTTTTGTGTGTTCAAAACGCACCATTCTAAGGTAGATCACAACATTTCAACAATTTCTAACTTCATTTGGTATTCTTCGTGCATTTACTTTTTTTTTGAGCTAGTTGACCCTGAAATTGAAAAGCACTACAAATGAACTCCGAAAATTTTGAAAGTTGGCATGCTATCATCATTTCACCCACATAGCATGTGTTAAAAAGTTGAGAGGGCTACGACCAAAACTGGATGCACTTCGTGTACAAAACGGACAATCTCTCTCCAAGTATGAGTGTTTCGAACGAGAACTCATCTCTTACAAAGGGATTTCATTTTTTTGAACTTATTTGAACTCAATACTTTTTGTGTGTTCAAAATGCACCATTCTAAGGCACATCACAACATTTCAACAATTTCTGACTTCATTTGGTATTCTTCATGCATTTACTTTTTTTTTTGACCAAGTTCACCCTGAAATTTAAAAGCACTACAAATGAACTATGAAAATGTTGAAAGTTGGCATGCTATCATCATTTCACCCACATAGCATGTGTTAAAAAGTTGAGAGGGCTACGACAAAAATAGGATGCACTTCGTGTACAAAGCGGACAATCTCTCTCGAAGTATCAGGGTTTCGAACGAGAACTCATCTCTTACAAAGGGATTTCATTTTTTTGAACTTATTTGAACTCCATACTTTTTGTGTGTTCAAAATGCACCATTCTAAGGCACATGACCAAATTTCAACAATTTCTGAGTTCATTTGGTATTCTTCGTGCATTTACTTTTTTTTTGAGCTAGTTGACCCTGAAATTGAAAAGCACTACGAATGAACTCTGAAAATGTTGAAAGTTGGCATGCTATCATCATTTCACCCTCATAGCATGTGTTAAAAAGTTGAGAGGGCTACGGCAAAAACTGGATGCACTTCGTGTACAAAACAGACAATCTCTCTCGAAGTATCAGGGTTTCGAACGAGAACTCATCTCTTACAAAGGGATTTCATTTTTTTGAACTTATTTGAACTCCATACTTTTTGTGTGTTCAAAATGCACCATTCTAAGGCACATCCCAACATTTCAACAATTTCTGACTTCATTTGGTATTCTTCGTGCATTTACTTTTTTTTTTGAGCTAGTTGACCCTGAAATTGAAAAGCACTACAAATGAACTCTGAAAATGTTGAAAGTTGGCATGCTATCATCATTTCACCCACATAGCATGTGTTAAAAAGTTGAGAGGGCTACGACAAAAACTGGATGCACTTCGTGTACAAAACGGACAATCTCTCTCGAAGTATCACGGTTTCGAACGAGAACTCATCTCTTACAAAGGGATTTCATTTTTTTGAACTTATTTGAACTCCATACTTTTTGTGTGTTCAAAATGCACCATTCTAAGGCACATCACAACATTTCAACAATTTCTAACTTCATTTGGTATTCTTCATGCATTTACTTATTTTTTTTGACCAAGTTCACCCTGAAATTTAAAAGCACTACAAATGAACTATGAAAATGTTGAAAGTTGGCATGCTATCATCATTTCACCCGCATAGCATGTGTTAAAAAGTTGAGTGGGCTACGACAAAAATAGGATGCACTTCGTGTACAAAGCGGACAATCTCTCTCGAAGTATCAGGGTTTCCAACGAGAACTCATCTCTTACAAAGGGATTTCATTTTTTTGAAATTATTTGAACTCCATACTTTTTGTGTGTTCCAAATGCACCATTCTAAGGCACATCACAAAATTTCAACAATTTCTAACTTCATTTGGTATTCTTCGTGCATTTCCTTTTTTTTCAGCTAGTTGACCCTGAAATTGAAAAGCACTACAAATGAACTCCGAAAATTTTGAAAGTTGGCATGCTATCATCATTTCACCCACATAGCATGTGTTAAAAAGTTGAGAGGGCTACGACCAAAACTGGATGCACTTCGTGTACAAAACGGACAATCTCTCTCGAAGTATCAGGGTTTCGAACGAGAACTCATCTCTTACAAAGGGATTTTATTTTTTTGAACTTATTTGAACTCCATAATTTTTGTGTGTTCAAAACGCACCATTCTAAGGAACATCACAACATTTCAACAATTTCTGACTTCATTTGGTATTCTTCATGCATTTACTTATTTTTTTTGACCTAGTTGACCCTGAAATTGAAAAGCACTACAAATGAACTATGAAAATGTTGAAAGTTGGCATGCTATCATCATTTCACCCACATAGCATGTGTTAAAAAGTTGAGAGGGCTACGACAAAAAATGGATGCACTTCGTGTACAAAACGGACAATCTCTCTCGAAGTATCAGGGTTTCGAACGAGAACTCATCTCTTACAAAGGGATTTCATTCTTTTGAACTTATTTGAACTCCATACTTTTTGTGTGTTCAAAATGCACCATTCTAAGGCACATCAAAAACTTTCAACAATTTCTGACTTCATTTGGTATTCTTCGTGCATTTACTTATTTTTTTGAGCTAGTTGACACTGAAATTGAAAAGCACTACAAATGAACTCCGAAAATTTTGAAAGTTGGCATGCTATCATCATTTCACCCACATAGCATGTGTTAAAAAGTTGAGAGGGCTACGACCAAAACTGGATGCACTTCGTGTACAAAACGGACAATCTCTCTCGAAGTATCAGGATTTCGAACGAGAACTCATCTCTTACAAAGGGATTTTGTTTTTTTGAACTTATTTGAAATCCATACTTTTTGTGCGTTCAAAATGCACTATTCTAAGGCACATCACAACATTTCAACAATTTCTGACTTCATTTGGTATTCTTCGTGCATTTACTTATTTTTTTTACCTAGTTGACCCTGAAATTGAAAAGCACTACAAATGAACTCCAAAAATTTTGAAAGTTGGCATGCTATCATCATTTCACCCACATAGCATGTGTTAAAAAGTTGAGAGGGCTACGACCAAAACTGGATGCACTTCGTGTACAAAACGGACAATCTCTCTCGAAGTATCAGGGTTTCGAACGAGAACTCATCTCTTACAAAGGGATTTTATTTTTTTGAACTTATTTGAACTCCATAATTTTCGTGTGTTCAAAACGCACCATTCTAAGGAACATCACAACATTTCAACAATTTCTGACTTCATTTGGTATTCTTCATGCATTTACTTATTTTTTTTGACCTAGTTGACCCTAAAATTGAAAAGCACTACAAATGAACTATGAAAATGTTGAAAGTTGGCATGCTATCATCCTTTCACCCACATAGCATGTGTTAAAAAGTTGAGAGGGATACGACAAAAACTGGATGCACTTCGTGTACAAAACGGATAATCTCTCTCGAAGTATCAGGGTTTCGAATGAGAACTCATCTCTTACAAAGGGATTTCATTTTTTTGAACTTATTTGAACTCCATACTTTTTGTGTGTTCAAAATGCACCATTCTAAGGCATCACAAAATTTCAACAATTTCTGACTTCATTTGGTATTCTTCGTGCATTTACTTTTTTTTTGACCGTCGAGGATGGTCGCTATTCCTTCTTTCCCTAATGCATAACAAATATCTAGCACAAGGAGAAGAAGGAAAAGCGACCCCCACAACAAAAGTGGTTCCGCGGCACGCCACGTGGTTCCACTGCATGCCACATGGTTCCGCTGCACGCCACGTGGGACTAATGGTCTTTCATTCTTAAATGACTGTTTTAATCAAAAACAGATCTGTTACAAAAGGGATTTCATTTTTTGAACTTATTTGAACTAAAGACTTTTTGTATATATATGTGGTCGAAATGCATGATACCATGAAGTTAGAAAGGGCTAAACCATTCAAAAGTAGCAAATGAAGTTAGAAAGGGCTAAACCATTCAAATTTAGAAACTATAATGGCACAAACAGAAACTAGACATATATAAATTGGTCCAAGCAGTACATGATACTAGTCCAAACAGTACATAATAATAGCTACCATAGATATATATACAAGTGTTCGATGTTCAGAACACTACTCGTCTGAATCGTCTGAATCAGAATGTCCACCTTCCTCGAGGTGACGCTGGCCATAGTTGACGACTCGAATCTTGCGGTACAACTCGTATGAAACGTATGCATCTTTTGCTGCATACTCAATGTTGATAAGATCAAGTGGGGCCTTCTCCCAAAGTTTGTGCTGAGACTTTGGGAAACTGGTCTTCATATCACCATATGAATCGTCGATCAAGGCAACTGCCATATGAGCCATCGAAGTCCTGTCATGTCAAAGCCTGAATACCATTTGGAGATCAACGAGGCAATCAGTTGGTATCTCAATACCGAAGTTGTACCTCATCTTCAGCTTGTCGTTCCTTATGTCAACGGTAGCCAAAGTGATGCCGCTGCGAAGGAAGTCCATGAGTTCTGGACAATGCTTGTCACTCCTGCAACAGAAACAAATTAAAATGGAACAAATGTTACATACTGCTGCAATAAGGAAACATGTTTCACTTCAACTAAAGAGAAAATTATATTTAGGATTCAAATAGAACATATGCAATGGAACCTAGAGAGATCACTATAGCTATCCAATGGAACCTAGAGATATCACTAGCTATATGCAATTTTCATGACTATGACATGTCATATTGCTATCCAATGGAACCTAGAGAGATCACTAGCTATATGCAATTTTCATAACCTTGGATCAAAGAACACCGCATAAAATTGTATCACCACAACTATGATTTCAATGGAACATATTGAACCAATCAGATTTTTCAGATTGTGGAACACTATTCCAATCAGATTGTGTTCCCTTCAACTAATCAAAATTGTTTCACTACAACTATTTGAAGCGAACCAACTATGATTCCAATGGAACATATTAAACACTAGTTGATTCTAATACGATTTTTCAGATTATGGAACACTATTCCAATCAGATTGTGTTCCCCTTCAACTAATCAAAATTGTTTCACTACAACTATTTGAAGGGAACCAACTATGATTCCAATGTAACATATTAAACACTAGTTGATTCTAATACAATTTTTCAGATTATGGAATAGTATTCCAATTAGATTGTGTTCCCCTTCAACTAATCAAAATTGTTTCACTACAACTATTTGAAGGGAACCAACTATGATTGAAACAAATAAAATTACAATGTCATTATCTTGGATCAAAGAAAACCTCAAAACTTACCTCGCCCATTGGAAGATCAAGACATGGTGTGCGAAGCATAGTTGGATGACGGCAACACCGCGTTGATCGGTCGTGTACTCCAGATCAAGCCCCAAGAACTTCTCATGATCCATTGCATCGTCAAACCATTTTCCCTTCAACTGTTCAAGAAAAAACCGCACCTCCCTGCTCTCGCTCGTGTACACGACGTCGAGCTTGGTCGTGCCATGTGCGAGCACCTTAAGAAAGCGAGTTGGCATGGTGGAAGAAGAGAAGGGAAGAAGAGAGGAGAAGAACACAGAGGGAGAGCGAGAGAGAAGAAGAAATAGAGAAATGGCGACTGTGCTTCAGTTCGTGCTTTTCATCGCCCGAAACGACGCGGGATGCAAACCGTTTGGGTCTTTAGTCCCGGTTTGAGCCACCAACCGGGACTAAAGGGGGATACGAATGGTTGCCACCACCACTGCCCGCCGCATAGCCCTTTAACCCCGGTTTGGGACCCGAACCAGGACTAAAGGCTCCTTACGGGCTGGGACTAAAGCCTCGAGGGAGGCATTGAGAATTGGGGCGACGTGACCGGGCCTTTAGTCCCGGCCCAGAGGCAGGCCGGGACTAAATGGTCCCGGCCAAAGGCCCGTTTTCCACTAGTGTAGGGGACATGATGATTTGGCTGGTGTCTGTGGAAAAGGCCCGTGGTCGCCCAACCTAGCACAACTCTGTATCGAGAGAATGACTCTGTCCCTCTGACCACTAGTAATGTGGGCTCTGTGCTAGCATCGACCGAAGTAATCAACAAGGCCCCATGCAATAAAGGGGTATCGTGGTCGCACATGTAAGGTTGGTACGATCAACAAATCTTAACTCTAATCCGTTTTCTAAAACATGCACACACAACTAGCTCCGATATATCACTTCTTTCTCCAGTGGTTACCTAGCTCAACATCATCTCCCGTGGGCTTTAGTGGCACCTGATGGCGTTTACGAAAAGTATTTGAAATCATCTCCTTTCCGACACCATGCATTTTTCCATCCCACTTGCATAACAACTACTTAACATCCTATCTATTTCCCACCCACACAACTCTCATGGGAAGGTAGGATCATGATCATTGCAAGTATCAACGAGGAAATTAATAAAGGTAACCCACCATGGTGGTGACTCATTCGTCATGATTCAATGCATCGGAATAAAGTGCTATATGCCATGCATAAAATGGTTTCTTAGACATTGTCAAAGGGCTGCTTGCCTGGTCAATAAAGTCCTCGGGGTCTTCAAACCCTTCTTGTCCAATACTACGTCAACAACACAATCTATTCGTCTCAATGTGACGGGCAAAAATAAGGACACTGCAAAAATAGAGAAAATAATTCACTCCTAAAATTTCAAAACACTTTTGTAAAATACTAGTTTAAAAACTAAAAATACCAAAATTATTAGTCTCTAGTTTGAAAGTGTTAGAAGTGGTGAAAAACAATTTTGAGAGAAAATGAAAATGCTTAAAAAGGGGTTTTAAATAAAACAGTACAAAAATTAAATTAAAAGTGATCCACAAGTGGAAACATTAAACATGTTGTAATGTTACAAGATTTTTGAACATCGGATTGTCGGATTTGGAATTCTGTGGAATTTTTGTAAAATGCTAGAAACTGGAAAAAAAATGGCACCATGCCCTGGGCTAGAAGTGGTTGGCCGTGCCGGCCCAAACAGCGAAAGCAGCCCAAATGAGCTAAGTGCGCGTGCATGCCTTGATTTAAACCCGACAGGCATGGCTCGAGTGCCAGTGATACGCAAATGAGGGAGGGAGATGTGAGGGAAAGAGAGGTGAGGACGACATGCAAAACCCTCTTGTCATCTTCAACCTCGTGATAGGGAGGCTAACGAGCTCACGGGCAAGGTTTTCATCCATGGTTTGAGGAGCTCAAGGAAGGAATGGAGTGAGCATTCAGCCGCCATTCCTGTGGAGGTGGAGTCCCTGGTCGCCGGCGACGAGGCGGCCGGCAACGGAGAGCTTCAAGAGGTGGTCACTGCTGATGATTCCTGGCTGCAAACACGCACGGGAGACAGGGCAAATGATCAGGGTCCTTTGGTTCCAGATCGAGCAAGAACGAGGGCAGAGGAGGCTTGATACTTCTTCAATGTATCGATAATTTATAAAGTATTCAATCCATGTTTGCCTATGTTTATAATACTTTTATATGGTTTCGATGCACTTTCTATGGTTTATTTAGAACTAACCCCGACTGATGTTGTTTTCAGTGGAATTACCATCATGTTGTATGTGTGCAGAAAATGAAAGTTCTAGGAGTCACCCACAACTTTTTTATATTTTTTCCGGATAACATAAGCAATATTGGAGGGAAGAACCACTAGAGGGGAGCTACATGTGGCCTGCAAGGTAACAGGGCGCTCCCCTGGGTCGTGCCTTCATGGCTTGTGGGGCCCATGTGGCTCTATCTAGCATGATTCCAACGCTAAAAAATCTTGTATATACGAGAAACCCCAGAAATAAAGAGAGAACTTCCACTCCGCTGCCGCAACTCTCTCTATCGATGAAAAACCCATCTGGAGCCTTTGCACTACCCGTCGGAGAGGGAAAATCGTCTCGGGTGGCCATCTTCATCATCCCGGTGGAGGCCATGATCAGGAGGGAGTAGTTCACCCTTAGGGATGAGGGTATATACCGGTAGCTATGTGTTCAATCTCTCTCTCTCTCTCTCGTGTTCTTGAGATGGCACGATCTTGATGTTGGAATTATGCCCTAGAGGCAATAATAAATATGGTTATTATTATAATTCCTGTATCAAGATAATAGTTTATTATCCATGCTATAATTGTATTGAATGAAGACTCATTTACATGTGTGGATACATAGACAAAACACCGTCCCTAGCATGCCTCTAGTTGGCTAGCCAGTTGATCAATGATAGTCAGTGTCTTCTGATTATGAACAAGGTGTTGTTGCTTGATAACTGGATCACGTCATTGGGAGAATCACGTGATGGACTAGACCCAAATAATAGACGTAGCATGTTGATCGTGTCATTTTGTTGCTACTATTTTCTGCGTGTCAAGTATTTATTCCTATGACCATGAGATCATATAACTCACTGACACCGGAGGAATGCTTTTTGTGTATCAAACGTCACAACGTAACTGGGTGACTATAAAGATGCTCTACAGGTATCTCCGAAGGTGTTAGTTGAGTTAGTATGGATCAAGACTGGGATTTGTCACTCCGTGTGACGGAGAGGTATCTCGGGGCCCACTCGGTAATACAACATCACACACAAGCCTTGCAAGCAATGTAACTTAGTGTAAGTTGCAGGATCTTGTATTACGGAACGAGTAAAGAGACTTGCCAGTAAACGAGATTGAAATAGGTATGCGGATACTGACGATCGAATCTCGGGCAAGTAACATACCGAAGGACAAAGGGAATGACATACGGGATTATACGAATCCTTGGCACTGAGGTTCAAACGATAAGATCTTCGTAGAATATGTAGGATCCAATATGGGCATCCAGGTCCCGGTATTGGATATTGACCGAGGAGTCTCTCGGATCATGTCTACATAGTTCTCGAACCCGCAGGGTCTGCACACTTAAGGTTCGATGTTGTTTTATGCGTATATGAGTTATATGGTTGGTTACCGAATGTTGTTCGGAGTCCCGGATGAGATCACGGACATCATGAGGGTTTCCGGAATGGTCCGGAAACGAAGATTGATATATAGGATGACCTCATTTGATTACCGGAAGGTTTTCGGAGTTACCGGGAATGTACCGGGAATGACGAATGGGTTCTGGGAGTTCACCGGGGGGGCAACCCACCCCGGGGAAGCCCATAGGCCTTGGGGGAGACACACCAGCCCTTAGTGGGCTGGTGGGACAGCCCACAAGTGCCCTATGCGCCAAGGAGAAGAAAATCAAGAGAGAAAGGAAAAAAAAGGAGGAGGTGGGAAGGAAGGGGGACTCCCTCCCACCAAACCTAGTCCAACTCGGTTTGGGGGGGGAGAGTCCTCCCCCTTGGACTCGGCCGACCCCCTTGGGGCTCCTTGAGCCCCAAGGCAAGGCCCCCTCCCTCCCACCTATATATACGGAGGTTTTAGGGCTGATTTGAGACGACTTTTCCACGGCAGCCCGACCACATACCTCCACGGTTTTTCCTCTAGATCGCGTTTCTGCGGAGCTCGGGCGGAGCCCTCCTGAGACAAGGTCATCACCAACCTCCGGAGCGCCGTCATGCTGCCGGAGAACTCTTCTACCTCTCCGTCTCTCTTGCTGGATCAAGAAGGCCGAGACCATCGTCGAGCTGTACGTGTGCTGAACGCGGAGGTGCCGTCCGTTCGGTACTAGATCGTGGGACTGATCGCGGGATTGTTCGCGGGGAGGATAGAGGGACGTGAGGACGTTCCACTACATCAACCGCGTTCTCTAACGCTTCTGCTGTACGATCTACAAGGGTACGTAGATCACTCATCCCCTCTCGTAGATGGACATCACCATGATAGGTCTTCATGCGCGTAGGAAAATTTTTGTTTCCCATGCGACGTTCCCCAACAGTGGCATCATGAGCTAGGTTCATGCGTAGATGTCTTCTCGAGTAGAACACAAAAGTTTTTGTGGGCGGTGATGTGCGTTTTGCTGCCCTCCTTAGTCTTTTCTTGATTCTGCGGTATTGTTGGATTGAAGCGGCTTGCACCGACATTACTCGTACGCTTACGAGAGACTGGTTTCATCGTTACGAGTGACCCCCTTTGCTCAAAGATGACTCGCAAGTGTCGGTTTCTCCAACTTTTAATTGAATCAGATTTGACCGAGGAGGTCCTTGGATGAGGTTAAATAGCAACTCATATATCTCCGTTGTGGTGTTTGCGTAAGTAAGATGCGATCCTACTAGATACCCATGGTCACCACGTAAAACATGCAACAACAAAATTAGAGGACGTCTAACTTGTTTTTGCAGGGTATGATTGTGATGTGATATGGCCAACGATGTGATGTGATATATTGGATGTATGAGATGATCACGTTGTAATAGAAATATCGACTTGCACGTCGATGGTACGGCAACCGGCAGGAGCCATAGGGTTGTCTTTATACTAACGTTTGTGCTTGCAGATGCGTTTACTATTTTGCTAGGATGTAGCTTTAGTAGTAATAGCATAAGTAGCACGACAACCCCGATGGCAACACGTTGATGGATGATCATGGTGTGGCGCCGGTGACAAGAAGATCGTGCCGTTGCTTTGGTGATGGAGATCAAGAAGCACGTGATGATGGCCATATCATGTCACTTATGAATTGCATGTGATGTTAATCCTTTTATGCACCTTATTTTGCTTAGAACGATGGTAGCATTATGAGGTGATCTCTCACTAAAATTTCAAGACGAAATTGTGTTCTCCCCGACTGCGCACCGTTGCTACAGTTCGTCGTTTCGAGACACCACGTGATGATCGGGTGTGATAGACTCAACGTTCACATACAACGGGTGCAAAACAGTTGCGCACGCGGAACATTCGGGTTAAGCTTGACGAGCCTAGCATGTACAGACATGGCCTCGGAACACATGAGACTGAAAGGTCGATCGTGAGTCATATAGTTGATATGATTAGCATAGGGATGCTTACCACTGAAACTATACCCAACTCACATGATGATCGGATTTGGGATAGTGTAAGTGGATCATGAACCACTCAAATGACTAGAGAGATGTACTTTTTGAGTGGGAGTTTAGCATGTAATTTGATTAAGTTGAACTCTAATTATCTTGAACATAGTCTAAGTCCACTTTGAATATATTTGTGTTGTAGATCATGGCTCACGCGACTGTCATCCTGAATTTTAATACGTTCCTAGAGAAAGCTAAGTTGAAAGATGATGGAAGCAACTTTGTAGACTGGGCTCGTAATCTTAAGCTAATCTTACAAGCTGGGAAGAAGGATTATGTCCTTAATGCTGCGCTAGGAGATGAACCACCCGCTACGGCTGATCAGGATGTTAAGAACGCTTGGTTAGCACGTAAGGAGGACTACTCAATAGTTCAATGTGCAGTCTTGTATGGCTTAGAACCGGGACTTCAACGTCGCTTTGAGCGTCATGGAGCATTTGAGATGTTCCAGGAGTTGGAGTTTATCTTTCAGAAGAACTCCCGGATCGAGAGGTATGAGACCTCCGATAAATTCTATGCTTGCAAGATGGAGGAAAACTCGTCTGTCAGTGAACATTTGCTCAAAATGTCTGGGTACTCAAACCGTCTAGCTGAACTGAGGATTGACCTCCCGCAAGAAGCTATCACTGACAGAATCCTTCAATCACTGCCGCCAAGCTACAAAGGCTTTGTGTTGAACTACAACATGCAAGGGATGAACAAGTCTCCCGGCGAGTTGTTTGCGATGTTGAAAGTCGCAGAGTCTGAACTCCGTAAAGAGCATCAAGTGTTGATGGTGAATAAGACCACTAGTTTCAAGAGAAACGACAAAGGCAAGAAGGGCAATTCGAAGAAGAGTGGCAAGCCTGTTGCCAATCCGCCGAAGAAACCCAAAGCTGGACCTAAGCCTGAAACGGAGTGTTTCTATTGCAAGGGTATGGGTCACTGGAAGCGCAATTGCCCCAAGTATCTGGCAGATAAGAAGGCGGGCAAAGAAAAATCAGGTATATTTGATATACATGTTATTGATGTGTACTTAACCGGTCTCGTAGTAGTGCCTGGGTATTCGATACCGGTTCTGTTGCTCACATTTGCAACTCGAAGCAGGAACTGCAGAATAGACGAAGGAGGCAAAAGACGAAGTGACGATGCGCGTAGGAAATGGTTCCAAGGTTGATGCAATCGCCGTCGGCACAGTGTCACTTCAGCTACCATCGGGATTAGTGATGAACTTAAATCATTGTTACTTAGTGCCTGCGTTGAGCATGAACATTATATCTGGATCTTGTTTATTGCGAGACGGTTACTCTTTTAAGTCTGAGAATAATGGTTGTTCTATTTCTATGAGTAACATCTTTTATGGTCATGCATCGAATGTGAGAGGATTGTTCATATTGAATCTTGATAGCGATACGCATATACATAACATTGAGACCAAAAGAGTTAGAGTAAACAATGATAGCGCCATATTATTGTGGCACTGCCGCTTGGGTCATATTGGTGTAAAGCGCATGAAGAAACTCCATGCTGATGGAATTTTGGAGTCACTTGACTTTGATTCACTTGACATGTGCGAACCATGCCTCATGGGCAAGATGACTAAGACTCTGTTCTCCGGAACAATGGAGCGTGCAAGTGACTTGTTGGAAATCATACATACCGATGTGTGTGGTCCAATGAGCGTGGAGGCACGCGGCGGATATCGTTATTTTCTCACCTTCACTGACGATTTAAGTAGATATGGTTATGTCTACTTGACGAATCACAAGTCTGAAACATTTGAAAAGTTCAAGCAATTTCAGAGTGAAGTGGAAAATCATCGTCACAAGAAGATCAAGTTCCTACGTTCTGATCGTGGGGGTGAATATCTGAGTTTCGAGTTTGGTGCTCACTTAAGACAATGTGGAATTGTTTCACAGTTAACACCGCCTGGAACACCACAGCGTAATGGTGTGTCCGAACGTCGTAATCGTACTTTGTTAGAGATGGTGCGATCTATGATGTCTCTTACTGATTTGCCGTTATCATTTTGGGGTTATGCATTAGAAACAGCTGCATTCACTTTAAATAGGGCACCATCAAAATCCATTGAGACGACACCATACGAACTGTGGTATGGCAAAAGGCCAAAGTTGTCGTTTCTTAAAGTTTGGGGATGTGATGCTTATGTCAAAAAGCTTCAGCCTGAAAAGCTGGAACCCAAAGCGGAAAAGTGCGTCTTCATAGGTTACCCAAAAGAGACAGTTGGGTACACCTTCTATCTCAAATCCGAGGGCAAAGTGTTTGTTGCTAAGAACGGAGCTTTTCTCGAGAAGGAGTTTCTCTCGAGAGAATTGAGTGGGAGGAAGATAGAACTTGACGAGGTTGTCGAACCTCTCGTCCCTCTGGATGGTGGCGCAGGGCAAGAGCAAACCTCTGTCATTGCGACGCCGGTTGAGGAGGAAGTTAATGATGATGATCATGAAACTCCAGTTCAAGTTTCTGTTGAACCACGCAGGTGGACGAGATCACGCGCTGCTCCAGAGTGGTACGGTAATCCCGTCTTATCAATCATGTTGTTGGACAACAATGAACCTGCAAATTATGAAGAAGCAATGGTGGGCCCAGATTCCAACAAATGGCTAGAAGCCATGAAATCCGAGATAGGATCCATGTATGAGAACAAAGTGTGGACTTTGGAGATACGACCTGAGGGCCGCAAGGCTATTCAGAACAAATGGATCTTTAAGAAGAAGACAGACGCTGACGGTAATGTGACCGTTTATAAAGCTCGACTTGTGGCAAAGGGTTTTTTCACAAGTTCTAGGAATTGACTACGATGAGACTTTCTCACCCGTAGCAATGCTTAAATCCGTCAGAATCATGTTGGCAATAGCTGCATTTTTCGATTATGAAATCTGGCAGATGGATGTCAAAACGGCGTTCCTTAACGGTTTCCTTAAGGAAGAGTTGTATATGATGCAACCCGAAGGTTTTGTCGATCCTAAGAATGCTAACAAGGTGTGCAAGCTCCAGCGATCCATTTATGGACTGGTGCAAGCATCTCGGAGATTGGAACAAACGCTTTGATGAGGTGATCAAGGCATTTGGGTTTATACAAGTGGTTGGAGAATCTTGTATTTACAAGAAAGTGAGTGGGAGCTCTGTGGCGTTTCTAATATTATATGTGGATGACATATTACTGATTGGAAACAACGTAAAGCTTTTGGAGAGCATAAAAGGTTACTTGAATAAAAGTTTCTCTATGAAGGACCTAGGAGAAGCGGCTTACATTCTAGGCATTAAGATCTATAGGGATAGATCAAAACGCCTGATAGGACTTTCACAAAGCACATACCTTGATAAAGTTTTGAAGAGGTTCAAAATGGAACAGTCCAAGAAAGGGTTCTTGCCAGTTTTACAAGGTACGAGATTGAGTAAGACTCAGTGCCCAGCAACTGATGAAGATAGAGAGCATATGCGCTCCGTCCCCTATGCTTCCGCCATAGGTTCTATCATGTATGCGATGCTGTGCACTAGACCGGATGTTAGCCTGGCCATAAGTATGGCAGGTAGGTTCCAGAGTAATCCAGGAGTGGATCACTGGACAGCGGTCAAGAATATCCTGAAGTACCTGAAAAGGACTAAGGAGATGTTTCTCATATATGGAGGTGACGAAGAGCTCGCCTTAAAAGGTTACGTCGATGCAAGCTTTGACACAGATTCGGACGACTCTAAGTCGCAAACCGGATACGTATTTATTCTTAATGGGGGTGCAGTAAGCTGGTGCAGTTCCAAGCAAAGCGTCGTAGCAGATTCTACATGTGAAGCGGAGTACATGGCTGCCTCGGAGGCGGCTAAGGAGGGTGTCTGGATGAAGCAGTTCATGACGGATCTTGGAGTGGTGCCAAGTGCACTGGATCCAATAACCTTGTTCTGTCACAACACGGGTGCCATTGCCTTAGCAAAGGAACCAAGGTTTCACAAGAAGACCAAACACATCAAACGACGCTTCAACCTCATCCGCGACTACGTCGAGGAAGAGGAAGTAAATATATGCAAAGTGCACATGGATCTGAAATGTAGCAGACCCGCTGACTAAACCTCTTCCATGGCCAAAACATTATCGACACCAGAACTGTATGGGTGTTAGATTTATTACAATGTAATTCACATGGTGATGTGAGGGCTGGATTATTGACTCTAGTGCAAGTGGCAGACTGTTGGAATTATGCCCTAGAGGCAATAATAAATATGGTTATTATTATAATTCCTGTATCAAGATAATAGTTTATTATCCATGCTATAATTGTATTGAATGAATACTCATTTACATGTGTGGATACATAGACAAAACACCGTCCCTAGCATGCCTCTAGTTGGCTAGGCAGTTGATCAATGATAGTCAGTGTCTTCTGATTATGAACAAGGTGTTGTTGCTTGATAACTGGATCACGTCATTGGGAGAATCACGTGATGGACTAGACCCAAACTAATAGACGTAGCATGTTGATCGTGTCATTTTGTTGCTACTGTTTTCTGCGTGTCAAGTATTTATTCCTATGACCATGAGATCATATAACTCACCGACACCGGAGGAATGCTTTGTGTGTATCAAACGTCGCAACGTAACTGGCTGACTATAAAGATGCTCTACAGGTATCTCCGAAGGTGTTAGTTGAGTTAGTATGGATCAAGACTGGGATTTGTCACTCCGTGTGACGGAGAGGTATCTCGGGGCCCACTCGGTAATACAACATCACACACAAGCCTTGCAAGCAATGTAACTTAGTGTAAGCTGCGGGATCTTGTATTACGGAACGAGTAGAGAGACTTGCCAGTAAACGAGATTGTAATAGGTATGCGGATACTGACGATCGAATCTCGGGCAAGTAACATACCGAAGGACAAAGGGAATGACATACGGGATTATACGAATCCTTGGCACTGAGGTTCAAACGATAAGATCTTCGTAGAATATGTAGGATCCAATATGGGCATCCAGGTCCCGCTATTGGATATTGACCGAGGAGTCTCTCGGGTCATGTCTACATAGTTCTCGAACCCGCAGGGTCTGCACACTTAAGGTTCGACGTTGTTTTATGCGTATATGAGTTATATGGTTGGTTACCGAATGTTGTTCGGAGTCCCGGATGAGATCACAGACGTCAGGAGGGTTTCCGAAATGGTTCGGAAACAAAGATTGATATATAGGATGACCTCATTTGATTACCGGAAGGTTTTCGGAGTTACTGGGAATGTACCGGGAATGACGAATGGGTTCCGGGAGTTCACCGGGGGGGGCAACCCACCCCGGGGAAGCCCATAGGCCTTGGGGGAGACACACCAGCCCTTAGTGGGCTGGTGGGACAGCCCACAAGTACCCTATGCGCCAAGGAGTAGAAAATCAAGAGAGAAAGGAAAAAAAAAGGAGGAGGTGGGAAGGAAGGGGGACTCCCTCCCACCAAACCTAGTCCAACTCGGTTTGGGGGGGAGAGTCCTCCCCCTTGGACTCGGCCGACCCCCTTGGGGCTCCAAGAGCCCCAAGGCAAGGCCCCCTCCCTACCACCTATGTATACGGAGGTTTTAGGGCTGATTTGAGACGACTTTTCCACGGCAGCCCGACCACATACCTCCACGGTTTTTCCTCTAGATCGCGTTTCTCCGGAGCTCGGGCGGAGCCCTGCTAAGACAAGGTCATCAGCAACCTCCGGAGCGCCGTCACGCTGCCGGAGAACTCTTCTACCTCTCCGTCTCTCTTGCTGGATCAAGAAGGCCGAGACCAGCGTCGAGCTGTACGTGTGCTGAACGCGGAGGTGCCGTCCGTTCGGTACTAGATCGTGGGATTGATCGCGGGATTGTTCGCGGGGCGGATGGAGGGACGTGAGGACGTTCCACTACATCAACCGCGTTCTCTAACGCTTCTGCTGTACGATCTACAAGGGTACGTAGATCACTCATCCGCTCTCGTAGATGGACATCACCATGATAGGTCTTCGTGCGCGTAGGAAAATTTTTGTTTCCCATGCGACGTTCCCCAACACTTGATGTATCACGGGATTTTTTAATATAGTCAGATCATATGATGTTCTTCTCTTGCCATCTTTTTTTGCTGAATTGAATCTTGCCCTTTAAGATCTCGTTATGTTGGATTGAATATTTTGGTTTGAGAACACTTGATGTATCTCTTGCATGCGGATACACATATTGACATTGGGGATATTCAAGTGATTCACATGATATATGTTATGGTATTAACTTGCGGATTCCGGTTACCTTGGGGATCTATTCATTGGGGTTGATTGCATGTTTTCATACTTTGTTCTCTGATAGAAATCTTGGAGTGCGCCTTGAAGTTCTTTGTGTTGGATTGAATATGGTAGATCTGAAATTGTTTGATGCATGTCGCATAATTTATCCATGGTTAGTTGAGGTGACATTGGAGTATCTAGGTGACATTAGGGTTGATTGATATGTATAATGGGTGTTATTCTACTACGAACTCTAGGGTTGTTTGCGAAACTTATAGGAATAGCTCAAAAGATTGATAAAAAAGAATAACTTTGAGGTGGTTATACTACCTACACCAATTTCATCTTATTGTTTTTCGCTAGATAGGAACTTGGGAGTGAATCTTTGTTGCACGTTGAGGGATGATCATATGATTCTACTATGTTAGCATTGTTGAGAGATTGCACTCGCGGAAGTATGAACCCTAGCCTTTTTTCCAAGAATTTATACAATGTTCTGCTCGCCAATTTATACTTGCTACCATGCTGTTTTGTATTTTCAAATTATAAAAACCTATATCTACTATCCATACTACACTTGTATCGCCATTTCTTCGTCAAACTAGTGCACCTATACAATTTACCATTGTATTGGGTGTCTTGGGGACACAAGAGATTTCTTGTATTTGATTGAAGGGTTGTTGGAGAGATACCATCTTCATCCTACACCTCCCATGGATTGATATTCATCCACTTGAGGGAAAATTGCTACTGTCCTACAAAACTCTTCGCTTGGAGGCCCAATAGATTCTACAAGAATAAAGTTGCGTAGTAGACATCAATCTCTTTTCTCACACCGCTGTCGAGGAGGTGAGTCCTTGAAGGTTTATCTTTAGATATTAAAATTCAATCTTTTAGTTTATTTTCTCACTATCTTTAGATACTACAAAATAACTGAGTTTAGGGTGCCTCTTTCCTTCGTCTATATAATGTCTTTCGTGAAAATGATGGTTCAGAAAATTAGCTCAATTGTTAAAGGAAGAATTTACGAAAATGCTTAATGTGAAATCCTTGAATGATGAGCATGATAGAAATATTGTTGGTATAAATTCTTTGAATATCCATGATACTAATGATATGCAAAGCCACAAGCTTCGGGATGCTAAGTTTGATGAAGATGCAATTTTTAGTCCCTCAAGTTTTGATGAGCTAATTTATTATGATGAGATCTTGCCCCCTATATATGATGATTACCGTTTTGAAATTTATGATATAAAGAATAAGGATAACCATGAAACATTCATGATTTTAATTTTCACATGGACTATATCAATCAATTATCTCATGATAGTTATCTTGTTGAGTTTGATACCACTACTATGAATAATAAGAATTTTCCTTGTGTGGGTAGTAATAAAAATTCTATGCTTGTGCATCATGAAAATAATGTTTTATTTTATAGTTACATTTGTGAATTCCATCATGGTGCTACTGAATATTATTATGCGGGAGGAACATATGCTTGTAGGAATTGCAATAATATTAAGTTTCCTCCCTATATGTTCAAAGTTGGAAGTCATGCTTGCTTTGCCTTCCTATGGAAGTTGATTATTGCTACAATAAATTGTTTCTTGAAAAATCTATATGCATAGGAAATGGATTTAAATATTATTTTCATGTGATTCCTGATACTCTCTTGCATGCATGAATTACTACCTTTTATATGAGCATCATTGAAATCATCATGCCTAGCTAAAAGGCATTAACGGAAAGTGCTTGTTGGGAGACAAAACAACACTTTCACTTTCTGTTTTTGTGTTTTCAAATGATTAATCCACTGTGTTAATCATGTTTTATCACTTTTATTTCAATAAAGTGCCAATAAAGCCTTTGGGATAGCGTGGATACTTGTTTATTTGATTGTGTGCAAAAACAGAAACATTTGCGCTCACTATATGAATTATCTGGTTTTACCAGAGACCCAAAAAATTCTGAAACTTTTACACAACATTGCCATGAGAATTATCCGCACTTTCCTAAACTTTCAGAATTTATAGAGTCACGGAAGTATGGTGTCCATTAAGATCTTCATAGACTATTCTAATTTTGACGAATTCTGTTTTGCATGATAGTTTGCTTATTTTAATGTTTCTGTAGGTTATATTTGGTGATCTGAATTATTTTAATGATATAATATAGTAGGTATCATGTGCAAAGTTTTCAGAATCGTGACTCAAGTCTAAGAATCTTAAGATCTTACAATCCAAACTAGCCCCATCGATTCTGCGATTTTCCTCATATAATCTAAGTTTCTACAATCCTGATAGTTGCGATTCCATGATTCACGATCCTAGCAACGGAGTTCCGATCCGATTCAGAATCGCAATTCTGACAACTTTGATCATGTGAGAACAATTATGAATCTTCTTATGACAGTAACTAAACGAATGATCTATCTTTATTACAGTAATCCATATCACGAAGTTCCATTAAGTTTTGTGTGATTGAAGTTTTCAAGTTTTTGGTTAGATAACGATATGAGGTGAATAAGGAGAAGCAAGAACCTAAGCTTGGGGATAACCAAGGCACCCACAATATAATATCCAAGGAATACTCAAGCGTCCAAGCTTGGGGATGCCCCGGAAGTGATCCACTCTTACGCCTCCGACATTATTGTTATATCTTAGTTGGAGTTATATTTTTATTTGTCACATGATATGTGTTTTTCTTGGAACGTCATTCAAATATTTTTTATTTGTTAGATGTTATTTATAATCTTGTTTTTCAACAAAAATTTCAAAGAAATGCCTTTATAATGCTTGAATTGCATGCGTGATGTGCGTTGTACAAAAACAAAACTTAAGATGCAGTATTTGAATTATGAAAATTTACTCGAACGTGGAAACTTTCTAAAACTTTTACAAAGGACTTTCATACAAAACAATTATCATGTCTTGAATTCTCATAATTTTTGAAGTTACAAAAGTACATTGTTTTAATAGATTGCTACATGTTGTTCTCTTGGGACAAATTGTTGTCATAGTTTTGTTATCTACTTATCCTAGAGTTTTCATGGCTTATACTCGTAGATATTGTGGGGACCCTGACTTACGAGTCGAGATCGCCAAATGAACATGCTCAGTGATCCCAGAGATCAATGCTCACCGAACACACAGATACTTAATATTAGGAGTCTTACATCCATACACACCATTTGATACAACAAATGACCATTGCGGTCAAGACTTACATATATAGGACCTTGAGGGCCAACACACCAAACTGGACCAATAGCGGAAATATCGGTCGAAAGCGTGAACCCATGCCATCAGCCTTAACCTACACGCATTCTGATTGGGAACCGTCCTTGCTCGCAAGAACGTCACCGAGTTACTCTTCACCAAATCCTGTTCTCTCATACCTAGTGAATGAAATAACTAGTGGAAAGTGAATGAGTACTTTCGAATGTACTCGCGAACAGCCCATGATATGAACAATGCAAGTGAAGGATAACAATAATATGATTCTTTGGTGGACAACAACTTGGTTGTAATAAACATGATCATGGGTATGCAACATAAGTTAAATGTTACTTTGAAGAACAGGTTACATATATCAATATATCTGTCGAGGGCTGAACATTCTGGGTTCACCCTATATGCCCAGTCACCAAACTTGGTCATATCAACTCTTTCATGTTAACTCCATTTACCATACACTTACACACATGGTTTATGCGGAAACGGCTGGACGTAGTTTAAGAAGGATTACCCAACTCTCCTTGACCGTGGACACGGCTATTCGAATAGTTTTACACTCTGCAGATGTAGTACGCTGGACCCAGGAGATCCGGGAAACTTCCTTATCATCCACGACCCGCGGTATATAACATACCCGAGGTAAGTACCCGATCAATGCCTTTCCCCTGGCGATACTAGACAAAGAAGTCCACTCGATTGGTACCCAGCCCACATGTTGTACGTCTTACGAGCACCAACTCTGGACAGTATCAACCTTGGGGGACCAACGATGTGCCTGGAACACGTAAAAACGGCATAGTCGCCCATCACGAGAGTGACCACACATCAGTCCTGCTACTAGTAATGTGGCTCTTTGCTAGCACCGACCAGAGTAATCAACACAGCCCCGTCCCATAAAAGGGTAACGTGGTCATGCTTGTAAGGTTGGGACGGTCGACACATCATAAATCTAATCCCATTTCCAAAACCATACACACATAAATACCCGGTGCACCACTAATCCGAAAGTGGCCACCTAACACATCATCACCCTCGGGCATTAGTGGCACCTGGCGGGGTTTCTATAAACCTTTGATTTTTGTCATCATCATGCTCATGCTAATCCTATTCGAACTTTACTTGTCAACATGATATTAACATGATCCTCATAGGTGGTAGGATCTTCTTGGACCTTATTGGTAATTAAAAAAATACCTGAGGCTTGTTATAGGAGGTTTGGACCATCAGGGATTTTTAAATGGATGAGAGGTGGAATAGGGGATCCTTTATGAAACACACAGAAAATATTATGATAAAAATGAGTGGAGACACTCATTTAACACACAACAATTTTAGAAACATTTAGGAAGTTATTTAACTGGATTTGGAGTTGAGGTGAATATTCTATGGCTTTTCTAATACTAGATAAATAGCAATTGGAAGCTATTTAATTAATTCAACAAAATAAAGCGTGATAAAAATGTTGACCAAGGCTTCAAAAATAGGGCATGATATTAGATAGCTCTGGAATTTGGAATCACACCATTTGGAGTTGATTTGAATCCTACAGGATTTTTGAAAGGGGGGCTAGAATCATCCCAAATTTGTATTTAAATATAAATACAATATGAAAGTTGTTTGGAAAAATGTGCAAAGCATATATTTGGATAGGTCTTGATTTTATAGACCTGTAGAAATTTGAATTCTCGGATTTGGAGCAAGAATGAACTTAATATGGAATTTTCAAGTTTACTGTTAAAAGAAAGGAGGTAAAAAGATTTACGAGAGAGGGCCTTAAGGGTGCATCGGGCGTTAGATAAGCCTTGGGCCGGCCTAGAGGCTCGGTACGGCCAGGAAGGAGGCCACGCTGAAGGCATACTATGCCCTTTACGCCTCTTGCGCGGGCAAGCACCCAGAAGAGAACCCGCCTCCACTTACCTCACGCGGGCCCGGCTATTGGGATGCTGACAGGGGGCCCTGCCTGTCAGGCCCTTCTTCTTCCTCCCGTTCGACCAGGGAGGTGTAGAGGAGGCCGACCCGGCTGGCTGCCTGCGTCTCCTCCGGTAGTTCCAGCCCCGCATGGCTGTGCTCCAGCCACCGGCACCCTCGGTGCGGGGTGCTGCACCTGCCTGCAACCCCAGCTCCGCCGGGGAGCCCTTGCCGGAGGAGGGCTTCGGTCATAGCGAATGCCGGCGATGCCGGCTGCGGGAGCTGGCACCTACGTCGTCGTTGTACAGCAGGGAGCGCGGGGAGAGCTCCTAGGCACCGGGGCACGCGGGGAGACTTCAAGGGAGATGGGGAGGCCCGGCTAGGTGCGGACGTGCGCGGAGACCGGCGGCATTGATTCGGCCATTGTCGTGCATGACTAGAGGAAGAGGGCGAAATGGGCTCCGGGGTGCTCCAAGGAGAGAGGGAGAGGTGCATGAGGCAGCAAGGGCTTGGGAAGGGGATAAATGGAGGGGGAGCCGAAGGGAGAGCTCAGGATCTCTCGGAGCTCAGGGGGCACGGGGAAGACACGCGTCCCAGGGGAGGCTTGGCTGCTTCTAGGCGTCGGGAAGGACCTGGACCAGTCAAACGGAATCCCCTGGCACTCTTAGCCACTTTGCAACGACTGGATGAGGTCTAGAAAAAAGAAACAAGGTGCAGAGCACTCATACTGCACGCCAGGGTGGTGCCACCATGGCCACATGTGCCTGGATTGATAACTTGACCAGTCAAACATGTCCAACACGTGGGGCAGACATGCAGGAAGTAGACTCTAGAGTTTGGTTGCATTTGGGGCTGGTTTGAATTGGTTTGAACACTAATTAAATTTGTAACAGGAAACTAGGGGCTGGAAAAAGTAATTTTCAGAGGGGAAGTCTTGGGGAAACATTATGTTTGGCAGTGTTAGCTATGCAAGGACTACAACACTGCCAAGTTATAGCCCAAACTAGGGAGGGTAGCTAGTGCTTGCTGTACAAAGCTACATTTCAGCCAGAAATCTAGTTGAAGATGTGCTCTCATTTTCTCCACATGAGCATGCCATCCCTTGGCTTGAAATGATGCCTTGGAATGCTAGGGGTCCTTTGGAAAGAGATGGGGGCTTCAGCTTAAGAAGTAGTGGGCAAGAGGTGTAAAAATGGTGATCCTATGGTAAAAATGAGAAGTAGTTACATGGAGCCTCTCTCCAATAATTGACCAGTGGCCATAGAAATGTTACTCGAGGTAAAATGTAACTATATGAAGCTGTGGTAGAAAGTTGAGCTCAAGGGTTAAAGTGGAAGGGGCCAAAGTGGCCACTTTAGTGAGTGCACACAAGGTGTTTGATGAGTGGCAGAGCAATCGGATGGACTTCAATGGATATGAAACTTAACAGGATCAAATAATAGATGAAAATAGGCTTGGACACCAAATTTTGAATTTGATGGACAAGGTTTCCAATGTAGACTTGGAAAACCCATGAAATGGGCAGAAATTGCTTTCTGCTTACAAAAATATTCAAATCCATTTCCACAAATCCAATATTTGTTATGGGGACATTATTTGAGCATTAGGGCATGCCCAAAAAGTTTGGGGTCAATTGGAGAAACTTTATAATGTAAAGTTTCCCAAAGTGAAAAATCATCAGAGTGGGTTTGAGGGGCTTGGGACAAGTTCTTCTATCATCCTTGATGCACCACTTGGTGTGGATGCATTATTGGAGTATCAGAACTTGTCTACCAAATTTGAGCAGATTTGGAGATACTTGACAATGTGGAGTTGCTCAAATTTGGATCTGTACAGATAGGGTTTTAGAACTATTAGGGGAAGCAATTCAACTTGGAATGAGATGAAACTTGGAAAGATCAGCAAACATATCATTGGTGACATGCTGGAATTTTACTTGAATTGATTGAGAATATTTCTTATAGAAATATTCCAAAAGCTTGAAATAGGAAGGAAGGGTCTTGAAGGGGTTTGCCAAATCGTTTGAACGTAACCATGTGTTGAAACTCATTTATATGGAATATATATGTCCACTGAGTTTCTCTAAATGTTCTCAAATATTTTGAAAGCAATAAAAATAACTTTCCTTCATAAGAGATCATTTCTAGTCCCACAGGAACGCATTTAAATAAAATGGTAAAATAACTTTTAAAATAATAATTTTGTGGTTTTGGGGAGTCATTTTGATAATGGGTTTTAAATAAAATAATTGTTTCAAAATAAATTGCATAATTTCAGGACTTGTAGTACAAATCCCATCTCACGGGTTTTGAAAGCTTAATTCAATGAAATGCTTTTTGGTAAAAATAATATTTGGTAAAAATAGTTTTTGGTCCTAAACACATGGCATGATCATTAGGCACGATTTTCGGGTTAGGTAAGTGAGTCTGGAGAGTAACAGGATTTAATGAGAATCAAACACAAGCATATAAGCAAGCAAGCAAGCAAATAACAATCACTCCAATCATCACAAGCATTCACAAAAAAAAGAAAAAAAATTGGTTATAATTTTTTGAAATAAGTTAATTAGTCAGGAAAGCTAAACAGAGGCTATTACATATATAAATTGTGGAAATGATAGTATACAGTACCTAATGTTTGAAAATTATTATGCAATTTGTCTTTGTAGTACATGAACTGTTGATTTACTTTTATGTCTACTAACATATCTCACGAGTTCTTTTGAAGTTTTGGGTGGATGAAGTTTTTGAGACTTAGGTGAAACCGGGATATGAGAGGATTGAACTTGATATAAAATCTCAAGCTTGGGGATGACCAAGGTATCCCAAGTAAATATTAAAATAAGTCACTAGCATCTAATCTTGGGGAAGCTACACATCCCACCTATCTTCATCAACAACTATCGGTTAGCCTATGTTGATCCTAAGTTCTGATTTATCCACATGATATGTGATATTATTGGAGTGCATTTTATTTAGTTTTATGTTTGAATAAAATACTAAGATCTAAAAATATTAATTGAGATAGACTCCTCACATACCTACTTAATTTTTCGACTACTCATTGATATTCACTTATATCTTTTGAGAGTAGTTGGATTGTTTGCTCTTGTGCTTCACTGGTATCCTAAGAGTAAATTGTGAATGAATGAAATATTATAAAAATGAAATTATCAGTGTGCTTTATGTCTTGTACTAGTTTCACATTTAGTTTCAAAATATAAATGTATTGAAGTTTGACAATCACTTTATTGGTCATATGAGCAATTCATGAATGATTACTATAAGAAAGAGAACTTTCACATACAAATATATTATCTAGGGCATATTTAATGATTATGAATACCCATTAATTATTTTCAACATTGATTGAATAGTTGAAGTCGAAAAAGGAAGACAACGTAATGGTTATGTTTGGGTATATTTGCATGGAAGTTATATTGTTATGGATCCTCAAACATGTGGTGCTTGTTTAGAACCTTTTGCTAGCCGAAACTTCATATTAAGTAGGGATACTACTTGTGCATCCAAATCCTTGAGCCAATTTTCTTCCATGAAAGTCCACCATATCAACCTATATATGGAATTTCACTGCCATTCGAAGTAAAGTTGCATGTGCCACCTCTCAATTCTTCAAATAAACATCTGTTTTCTGTGCTCGTATCACTCATGGAGCAACGGGGCGGTCATTATCTCCCATTTTAAGCGATTTATTCTCAAGATGAGTGTTTATTCAATTGTCATTGCACGAGAGAGGATGGTAAAAGGGATTCCTAGTCCCTCATAATAAAAAAAACGATAACTCCCCTAAAAAGTTGATTGTTTGGAGAGCACCCATGGATATGCCTAGCCATGGACTGTGTTTGAATGGTGGAGGGGGAATAAAATTTGAATTACATTTGGGAACCGCCAATAATGTGAGTAGCATGGAATATATTGAAAACTCTGTTGTGATGTTGACAGGAAAGGCACACCACCCGGAATATATTCATCTCTATTTTAAAACAATGAGCTCTGACACCTCTGTAAATCCCCGCTTCCCTCTATGAAGGGACAATCTATTTACTTTCATGTTACTTACTTTTCATGTTGAGTCAACTTATTATTCCAACCTCAATCTATTAGTTGGCAAGCACCATGTGGTGGGGAAAGATCTAAAGATATATGTCCGCTCAATATGTTTGATCATGATTCATTATTGTTGACAATTATATTTATGATAATTAATTTGGGAGGCAAACCATTAAGCCCCTATCTTTCTTTGTGTTCGATTGGATGTTATTTGTTCAAAAAATATTCTTTGAGTATTAGCAATCACAGAAGACTATATGATAATTGAGTATGTGGATCTGTAACTTAGACTTGATGATGCATTGAAATTGTTTGATGACTAAGAACATATGATGTTGTGTTTCAAGAGAATGCATTGTTTGAACCATGACATGTGAATTGATTGGTACGCAACCATGATGATTTTTATGAAAACAATGATGGTTATGATGCTAGAAAAAGTGATTGGAATAATCATTGATCAAACTTATATACTATGCTAGCATTCACACTTCATAAATTATTTCTTTTATCGAGGACAAGTAGGAATTAAGTTGGGGATGCTGATACGTCTCCAACGTATTGATAATTTATGAAGTATTGACGCCATGTTTGCCTATGTTTACAATACTTTTATATGGCTTTGATGCACTTTATATGATTTATTTTGAACTAACCTGGACTAACGATATTTTCAGCAGAATTACCATGGTGTTGTTTTTGTGCACAAAATGAAATTTCTCGGAATCGCGTGAAAGTTTTTTTTTCTAGAGAAAATTAGCAATACTGGAGCGAAAAACCACTGGTTGGGAGCTACCTATGGGCCACAAGCCAAATGGGCGCCCCCGTAGGCCACAGCCTGATGGCTTGTGGGCCCACATGGCTCCATTTTGCGTGATTCCAACGCCAAAAAATCCTATATATACCCAAAACACCAGAAATAAAGAGAGAACTTCCGCTCCGTCGCAACAACTCTCTGTATTAACAAAAAACCCATATGGAGACTTTTCAAAACCCTACCGGAGAAGGGAAATCATCTCTAGTGGTCATCTTCATCATCTCGACGGAGGGCATGATGAGGAGGGAGTAGTTCACCATCAAGGCTGGGGGTATGTACCGGTACCTATGTGTTCAATCTCTCAAATCGTGTTATTGAGATGGCACGATCTTGAAGTATCATGAGATTTCCTAATATAGTCGATCATATGTTGTTCTTCCCTTGCCATCTTGTTGTGATGAATGGAATATTTCCCTTTAAGATCTCGTTATGCTGGATTGAATATTTCGGTTTGAGAACACTTGATGTATATCTTACATGCGGATACCCGTAGTGACATTGGGTTATTCAAGTCATTAACTTGATATATGTTATGTCATCAACATCTGGATTCCGATGACATTGGGGATCTATGGATAGGGGTTGGTTGCACGTTTTCCTACTATGTTCTCTGATAGAAATCTTGGGGTGCTCCTTAAAGTTCCTTGTGTTGGATTGAATATGATAGGTATGAAATTTTTTGATGCATGTCACATAATTTAACCATGGATACTTGAGGTGACATTGGAGTATCTAGGTGACATTAGGGTTGATGGATATGTATCATGGTTGTTATTCTAGTACGAACACTAGTGTTGTTTGTGACACTTATAGGAATAGCTCAACAGATTGATCAGAAAAAATAACTTTGAGGTGATGCTACTACCTACACCAATTTCATCTTGTTGTTCTTCGCTAGATAGGAACTTTGGAGTGATTCTTTTTGCATGTTGAGGGATTACCATATGATTCTACTATGTTAGCATTGTTGAGAGACTGAACCAACGAAAGTATTAAACCTAGGCCTTATTTTCAAGCATTTATACAATGTTTTGCTCATTGTTTTGCACTTCCTACCTTGCTGTTTTTATATTTTCAATTATAAAAACATATATCTACTATCCATATTACCCTTGTATCACCACCTCTTCGCCGAACTAGTGCACGTGTACAATTTGCCATTGTATTGAGTGTGTTGGGGACACAGGAGATTTCTTGTATTTTATTGTCAGGTTGTTTGAGAGAGACCATCTTCATCCTACACCTACCACAGATAGATAAACCTTAGGTCATACACTAGAGGGAAAATTTCTACTATCCTACAAAACTCCTCGCTTGGAGGCCCAATAAAGTCTACATGAATAAAGTTGCATAGTAGACATCATGGCTCACACTGGCCGGATGATACCAGACCCGATGCGGTAGTCCTCCGTTGATCCTGAGCGTTGAGGAACAAGGAGGTGGATAGGGGGTTTCGGTGCTCGATTAGGAGGATGAGAGGGCTAGTAGAGCAAAGAAATGGTGTCGAGATAGCTTAAATAGGCAGGAGGGTGGACCACACGCTCGTGTGCCGACGAGGTTGTTTCCGATGCTGGAGAGCGCGGGGGTTTGCAGGGGTGAGTCTTGGGTCTTCCTGGGGTAGGACTAGGACCACGGGAACAGAAGAGAGAGAGGTGAGAGTCAGGGCATCACGTGTGTGAGGCCGAGCACTAGCACGCTCTGGTAGCCATGGCGCGCGTGTGATTGGGAGAGAGAGGAGGGGGGCAAGAGGGTGGCGTGTCCCGGATGCCGAGGCAAGCCAATAGGCGAGAGGGAAGAGCCAGAGGCTGTCAGGACATGGGATTGGGGGCGGCTACAGCGCGGGAGTGCACTGTAGCACGCTCCAGAGCATGCAAATGGCCGGCAAGGCCGTTTTCCCACGCGCTCTGGGTACCCCACCTTGTCTAGTGGTACTTGGAGTACTCCGAGATGTTCTTTGGATACTCTACTAGGGACGAGATGGGGTAGAAGTAGAATGGAAGGGGAAAAGAGCTTCTGCCTAGGTTGTCCAGGTAAGAAATGTGGGGTTTTACCCCACCAATCATGTAACAATATCCATAGTAATTTTAATGGAGATCGAAGAGGTAAGATAGTGACTATGGTAGAAAGTAGGAGTCAGGGAGAACAATGAATGGGGTTAACACATGGTTTTTACTAAATCACAAGAAGGCATTTGATGGCTGTTTGGGAAAGATAACTTTTCCCACTTGCTATGAGATTTGACAGGATCAAGTGATGAGTAAAAATAAGCTTGATCACAAGATTAAGCCTATTTGAAGAAAGTTGACAATGTAGACTTGGTAAACCCTAGAAATGTGCAGATTGTGGTTTTGTTAGATCCAGCTAGGAAAAAATATTGCTCCTGGTGCACCACTTGGTGTGGTGGCATTATTTGATTCTTAGAGCGCGCCCACAAAGTTTGGGATCAAGAGAAGAAACTTGACATTGTAAACTTGCCTAATTTTGGATCTGGACAGAGAGGGTGTTGGAATATTTTGGTGGATAAAATAAATTGGAATTGAAATGAAATTTTGCAAGATCATCACCTATATCATGTGTGACTTGCTAGAATTTTCATGAAGTAGCTTGTGGGTGTGGAGAAGTTCCTTGTGAAGCTTCATGGACTCCTTAACCAGGTTGTGAGCCAGACTATCGGCGGAAATGCTAAAGTAGGTCTGGAATCTAAGTGGTGTTCCATCCTCCTTGTATGGGACCAACATACAACTCTCGTCAATATCATCCTTCCTGAGAGGTAGGTGGTAGGTAGCTGGCTTATCAACCATCTCTCGGATGAGGTCTCGAAGGTGGATGAGTGCTTTCCATGCAACTGTCTCGACTACGATCACCAAGGTCTCCATCTGTGGCCCATCAAAGAACCAACTCGTGCGGGAGTCGTTTTCCTTCATGACCACATCAACGTGGTACTCCTTCGTGGTGTCATAGACCCAGTGCTCATGGTAGAGGAAAATGGGTGGTTGACGAAACTGGCACTTCTCCAAGCTATCCTCAAGGAGTATGGGAAAGTCGGATTCTAGGAGGTGTTCGGGTATGACGGGCATCTACAAAGGTTTAAGTGGAGGATGTAAGTACAATTTTGAAAGTAGAGTGGAATAGGTAAGAAGTGCATAAACTCCTAAATATAGGTACTAGCTATGCTTTTAGAGAGGGGTTTCATCCTAACAAACGTTCATGCTAACTAAGGCTTCCTACAGTCACGATGACTCTGATACTAGCTCTGTGGGGACCCCGACTCATAAGTCGTGATCACCGATAGCACGTGTATAGTGATCCCACACATCAGTTCTCATTGAACATAGAGAAGGTGGATAATCAAGAGTCTTACATCCATACATACCGTCTTACATGAATAAAGACTATCAAGGTCAAGTATTATATAGATAGGTCATGAAGGCCAAACACCAAACATAACTAGCAGCGGAAATCCTGATCGAAAGCGTGAACACATGGCATCTACCTTTAACCTAGAGGAATTCTGACTCGGAAGCGTCCAAGCTCACATGCTCGCCACCAACGAAATCTTCGCCATATTCCTGCTCTTCCATTCCTGGCGAATTAAATCACAAGTGGCAAGCCAATAAGTACTTCGAATCTACTCGCAAGCAACCCATGTTTGGATTGAGGCAATAACAATGCATGATATTGCACTAAGTAGGTAAGTTGCAAAAAGCTAATTTTAAGTGCAATAACATGATCAAACATCTTGTAAAGGCATGAATCATGAGGTGGAAAATATCCATATGAACTAGCTACAAATATCAATGTAAGCACGGGATTGAACATCTCATGTTTGATCATCATGATAAGTGAACTCACTTAGTTCAAGTATCATCTCACCCCTCCACCACAGAAACAATCCAAGATTTTGTGAAAACATGTGGAAGCAGTTCAAGGGGCACCACCCAAATGTCCTTGACCGTGGACACGACTATTCAAATAATTTTATACACTACAGAGGTTGCGCACTGTACCCACAAGACTCGGGTTATTTCTGTGTCATCCACGACTCACGGTATATTACGTACCCGAGGTAAGCACACGACCAATGCCTTTCCCATTGAAACACGAAACAAAGAGTCCAGTCGTTGGCCCACGTACTCATGATGTACATCATACGAGACTCGCTCAAGATCGTACCATCCCTTAGGGGAAACAAGGTGTGCCCAGTGTGTGTAAAAATAGCCCATGCTCTCCCTACCTTGCCTGACCCGTATCGAGAGGGTGATTTTGTCCCTCTCGCCACTAGTAATGCGGGCTCTCTTCTAGCATCAACAAAGTAATCAACAAGGCCCCGTCCAATAAAGGGGTATCGCGGTCGCTCATGTAAGGTTGGGACGGTCGACAAATCTTAAATCTAATATTTTTTCGAAAATACACACACACATACACAACTAGCTCCAATACCCAGTTCTTTCTCAACATCATCTCCCTCGGGCATTAGTGGCACCCTACGGGGTTTTCGAAAAGTCTTTGAAATAATCTCCTTTCTGACACCATGCATTTTCCCATCCAACTTGTGTAGCAACTACTTAGCATCCTAACTACTTCCCACCAACACAACCCTCATAGGAAGGTAGGGTCATTCTCAGTGCAAGTAGGAACTAGGAAAGTAAAAAAAGGTAACCCACCACGGTGGTCACTGATTCATGATGATTCAATGCATCGAAATAAAGTGATATAGGCCATGTATAAAATGGTTTGTTAGACATGGTCAAAAGGTGCTTGCTTGGTTCAAAAAAGTCCTCGTAGTATTCAAATCCTCCTTGCTGAAGCACTTTGTTAACAACACAATCTATTCATCGTGATATAACTGGCAAAATAAGGTCACGTAAAAAACATAGAAAATAATACACTCCTAAAAATGTCAAACGACTTTTGTAAAATACTAGGTTAAATACTAAAAATACAAAAAATATTAGTGTGTGGTTCTAAAGTGTTAAAATTCATGAAAACATTTTTAACAAAAAATTAAAATTCTCAAAAGGGGTTTTAAACAAAATAGTAGAAAAAATATTTTCAAAGTGATGCACAAGTGTGTCGGGACCCCGATCCAAAGTCATAGGAATCCAGCCTGTAACACATCGCATCTCTTTGCGGTCTCACGCACGGTTAACCCCACGGCTGCAGCCTTACCTTAGCCGGGACCGTTTGCGCCTTTTGACTCGCG
Source organism: Hordeum vulgare subsp. vulgare (assembly GCF_904849725.1). NCBI lineage: Eukaryota > Viridiplantae > Streptophyta > Magnoliopsida > Poales > Poaceae > Hordeum > Hordeum vulgare. The sequence goes on along the minus strand of NC_058523.1, from coordinate 263,428,212 downwards.
TATGCAATTGTGTCGCTAGCAATCCAATGAAAAAGAACCCGGATCGACATGTCTAGTCATAAACCAAAGTGGCAGTTCCGCACAGGGACAGGCATACATGACCCAGCAAAGCAGGTGTCGGTCACCAGCGAATGTAGACGAGTTGTAGCAAGCTACAAGGACTCTATTACATCACGTGACATTTCCCCAAAGGGGACAGACACAACAGCTAAGAAGGACACACGCCGGTCAACCAATGTGTCTAGAGCAGTAGAGAGCTACCATGGCTCGGTTGATCACAAAGGGGCATTTCCCTGTAAGGAATGATACTAAAGTCTACGGCTAGGTAATCGAACCCCATACATATCAAGTACGACACACGTACACATGGCATACTGATATGTATAGCTACATCGATGGCATCACAACATAAACATAAACATACAAGCTTTATTTAAAAGGCTCGGAAGAGCCTCACACACAATATTACATAGTAGGGGTCTCACAACCCATCATAACAGTCATTCAAGTTACAAGCCAGCGGAAGTGGATAAGCTGTCTGAGTACAGACAGATGAAACTAGAAGGCAAATGGCCTGACTATACTACGGACCCAGCCTAGGGCCAGATCGTAGCTGGGATACCAGCTACTCGTCGTCGTTGATGTCTAGGAAGAACCCTCCGTTAGGGTCATTAACAACCTCTGCAACAAATATTAAGCAAACATGAGTACGGAGGTAATCAGCAAGAATTTAGGATAACTATCTACTCATGCAATGTATCAATAAGGAATTGTGGGGTTTCATGCGGAAAGCCAACATTTGACTCGTGGCTAGACAACTTGCAATTTTAAATAATTTTGACAACTTGATTTCTCGCACACGAGTCCACTAAAACCACAACATTACTCCATCGTGCAATCATTCCGTCTCCATACGGGAATGCCGTCCACGACACTCACGCTTATCTTGAAAATTTTATGAGTAGCCATTGAAGTTATCTATGAACAACATATGTCTCCAGGTAGTCCATATCCGCGGACGCGGCTATTTGAATAGATCATAACCCTGCAGGGATGTACTTCTTCACACACGCTCTCGCCACTTATCGCCATGTGCACGTCATGCACCTCCGCAACCTTCAAGCGGAAGCCCAGCGAGGGAGTCGGCCACGACCATTAACAACACTAATACTTAGTCCAGGACTATCGCCTATCTCAGGGTAACCCGCACGGAAGTCCGGCCGAGGTTTCCGCCACGGCCCCAAACGATGTGCGCAGGGTTCCCAAGCCCCCCATCCGGGTGCCACTTGGTACACAGTGCCATTGCCTACCGCATCACAGCCCACCTCTCAGGACAGTGCTATGCACGGCCTCCAGCATGACTATTAACACCAGAAACTACTTGCAACTCCTGCACCGAGTACTAAGCGATTAATAAGTCAAGAGGGTCAATTAAGTATCCCAACGTGTGTTAGTATCTAGTCTTGGATTACATACACGAAACTCAGTTCCTAAGGACGGTTCCAATGAAACAACCCGCCATGTACTCCTACATGGCCTTTCACCGATACCTTTACCAAATCAGGTTCAACACACAACCCTTACTTACTGAACACATTCTCACAATTCTGTTCATCTCCCAGATGCCAGACCATACACAACTCTAAGCATAGCATGCATAGCAGGATAAGGCACATCATGGCTCAAGCATCTACCAGGTATGCTAGGTTGCAAGGTTCAGCTATTTACTGTGAAAAAGAGTGGTCATGCAAAGGAAGTGGGTTCAACTAACGTGGCAAAAGCAGTTGAGCATTTGATCCTAATGCAATAAGTAAGTGCAGGAGCGAGAACATGGGATTTATCGGGATGATCAAAATGGTTTCTTTCCTTGCTGCTCAGAGGAGGGACAATATCCGTCAGTCGGATGTTCAGTGGAATCCGAAGGAGCGGAGCCTATCGAAAGAAATGACAACAATCAATAACAATCATATGTAACAAGATGATGCATGAGCATGGCATGAGGATGCAAGGTGGTATGCTAATATAGCTAACATTTATTAGGTTTAAAGTTGATTTGAATCAGATTCAATATCACTTCAAACGGGGTATTCTCGAATACCGTTTTAATTGATTCGACCTGATGCTCAGATGAACTTGGTTTTAACATGCATGGAAATGATATGTTAAGTTGCTGGTTGTGATTGTTCAAGGTTTGATCATAGCATTTGTAATGGAATTCAAATGATTTTCAAATTCCAACTCCAAAGCATTTATTAAATTTAACCTATTCATTATTCTACATGATTGGTCCAGTAATATTTTCAAACATGTTTGAAAATGACATATTTAGATTCCTTGGATTTTTCTGATACTTTTTCATATATAAATTATTTTCATTGGAGTTACAGATTAATTCCTATGATTTTTAGAAGTTTTGGGCATTTTCTTGAATTCCTTTTAAACAGAAAATCCACTTATTGCGTCCGCATGGCATCAGCAGGTCCAACTGGCCGTTGAAAGTCAAACCTGACCAGTGGGACCCACTAGTCAGTGACTCTGGTCAGTTTTAGATTAGTTTTAAACTTAATTAGTTAATTAATAGCACTGGACCCACATGTCAGTGACTTATTAGTTTAATTGATTTTATTTTTATTAATCCAAAACATCGAGAGGCTCGCCCCACGCATCAGTGGCTCAGGCCAGCTGAGATCCACCAGCGGCGAGGTCGTCCTTGCCGGCGGTGAGCCTCGGCGACCACCAGTACGGCGGAGGGGCTCGGAAACGGCGCACACGCGGCCAAACTCTGCGCGGAGTGCACCAGAGGAACGACACGTCTCCCGCAGGTTCATTTTTGCACTTAGCCGGGGCTGATCTGGCCAGAGATGACGCCGGCAACGAGCTTGGCGGCGGCCAAAGCTCGGGCATCATCGGGGTCATCGAAACAAAGGGAGCTACGCACGTGACTGAGCTCCTACGACATCTACTCGACGACCTGAAGCTGTTGGTGGCCTCAGAAGGACGAGCTGTTCACTGGAGGGCTACCGGCGACGAGCTCCCACGGCAGATCTCGTCGGGCTCCGGTGAAATCAAGTCTAGAGGAGGGGATCAAAGGGGAAACTTGGGGGAAAGCTGCGCAAGCTCACGGGGAGTGCAGTGGTGGCGCTACCTTGTTCGGGGACGGCCTGGAGAGGGAGAACGCCGGCGATGAACTTCGGTGACCCGAGGAAGAAGACGACTGCGTCTCGGCGTCGGGCTCGTGGCTAGGAAGCTTCAGGGAGCTGCGGCGGTTCTATTGCGCGACTCAGGAGGGAAAAAGGTAGACTAGAACGACGGCGAGCTCAAGCTCCACTCAGGCTCCAATGGCGGCAGTGGGGAACGAAGCAGAGGGGGAGAATGAGGAGAGTATGAGCTCGGGCACGCCTCGGGAGGGTTATCCCCTCATGTGCCAGTGCAAAGCGGCGGCCAGGCAGGCGCGCAGGCGCGTGGCCCCGCTGGAGTACGCGGCAACCACCTCCTAGTGCCCACTGGCGGGGAGGAAGACGACAGGAAGAAGCTGGGCCGGGCCAGGTGAGCGACAGGTAAGTCTTTCCTCATTTTTTTTCTGTTTTACTAACTATTTTGGTTTGCTATTTATTTCAGCTCGAAAAGAGTTTACCAAAACTATTTTCAACACACCAGAATATTTGTTGGAATATATCCAACCATTCCTGAAGTTTTCAACATTTTTGAAAACTTAAAGTTTTTGAATTCAAATTTTAAACTTGAATCCAGTACCTTTTTGCATTTAAATAAAATGCGAAAGGTGTTATGAAAATAGTTTTCTTCACTGCTTATTTGCTTCCATGAATTATCAGAAAATTTGAACTTTTCTTGAGGCCATTTTGGGTTCATCGATTTGAACAAGTTTAGAATTTCTTTGAATTTGAGAAGTGGCTCGGGTTTTTGAGTTTTGCTACACCACTTGCTTTGATCTTGTTGAAATTTTCTTGGATGCAATGCAAAGAAGATATGAGCACAATGCTATACTTGATTAGGGTTTCAGGGATGTGACAAATTGGCATCATTAAATAGGTTGTAATATCATAAGATTTTAGAAATTGGAATTATTGGATATGGGCGATTATTTAATTTTTTGGAATTTTTGGGAAATGCAAGAAAATGGAAAAGGAAAAAGGGCACTGGGACCTAGGCAAGAATTGACCGCGCCGGTCCTGCCATCAAAAATGGCCCAAACGGGCCAGGCACGCATGCCTCCCTCGGTTTAAACTAGACAGGTAGGGCCCCACCACCACTGACAGAGAGGATAGGGAGAGAGAGGTGATGATGAGAGGGGGGACAACCTGTCATCTTCAACCTCACATCAGCGAGGCCGACGAGCTCATTGGTGAGGTTTCTGGCCATGGCAATAGGAGCTGAGGGCAGGAACGGAGTCATCGTCGAGCCGCAATTCCCGTGGAGTTGGAGGGAGTCCTCGAAAAAGCCCTGGTCGCCGATGGAGAGGAGTCCTCGAATGAGAGCTTCGGGAGGTGGTCACTACCGGTGATTCCTATCTGCATATGCACACGGAAGAGAGGGAATATTATTAGGGGCTCCTTCAGTTTTAGATCAAGGAAGAATGAGGGAGGAGGAGGATTACACTAGCCAGATGATGGCGCACCTGACGCGGTTGAGCTCCGTCGATCCCGAGTGCTAAGGCACGGGGAGCTAGGTTGGGCGGTTCTAGTGCTCGATTAGGAGGGTGAGAGGGCTACCAAAGGGAAGAATGTTATCGGGGAGGCTTAAATAGGCGAGGCAAGGGTGTACCGCATGCTTGTCCGCCGACAAGGTTGTCGTCGAAGCTGGAGGGCACAGGGGTTTGCAAGGGCGAGTTGGGGTGTTCCTGGGGTTGGTCTAGTCCCATGGGAATAGGAGAGAGAGAGGGCGAGAGTGAGGGTGTCCCGTGTGTGAGGCCGAGGACTGGCGGGCTCGTGCGGCCATGGCACGCGTGTGAGGGGGAAAGAGTGGAGGGGGACATGATCTTGGCGTGTCCTGGACACCGAGGCGGACTAGTCGGCAAGAGGGAGGAGCCCGAGGCTATCCGAGCTTGGGATTGGGGGCAACTACAATGCGGGAGGGCATTCTAGCTCACTCGAGAGCATGCAAATGGCCGGCATGGCAGTTTGTCCACGTACTATGGGCTACCCCACCTTTTCTAGTAGCACTTGGGGTACTCACAGATGCTCTTTGGATACTATGGATGGGAGGGGACGAGGTAGATGTAAAATGAAGGGGGAAAAGAGATTCTGCCTAGGCTGTCTAGGTAAGAAATGTAAGGTTTTACCCCACCAATCATTGACCAATTCCCATGGGAATTTTACTGGAGGTAGAAGAGGTGAGATAGTGACTGTGGTAAAAAGGAGGATTCAAGGAGAATAGTACAAGGGGTTGAAAAGGAGGAGTCTGCCAGAAGATGTTTGATGGTTGTTTGAGAAAGATAACTTTGCCCACTTACTATGAGATTTCACAACATAAAGTGATCAGTAAGAATAAGCTTGATCAAAAGATTTGAGCCTATTCGAAGAAAGTTGATAATATAGCCTTGTTAAACCCTAGAAATGTGCACAGTGGGGTTTCTTTAGATCTTGCTAGGAAAAACCATTCCTCCTACCGCACCACTTAATGTGGTGGCATTATTTGATTCTTAGAGCATGCCCACAAATTTTGGGATCCAGAGAAGAAACTTGACAATGTAAACTTTCCCAAGTCTTGGAATATTTTTTAGAACAACTCAATTTGAATTGATGTGAAATTTGGCAAGATCATCACCTATATCATGTGTAACTTGATAGAATTTTTCTAGAATTATTTGAGAGTATTTCTTATAGAACTATTTCAAATACTTGAAATAGGCAGAAAAGGTTTTGATTGGTTTTGTCCAATTTTTTGAACATGACCATGTGTTGAAACTCTTATATATGGAAAATATATGTCCCTTGAATTTCCCTAAATTTTCTCAAAAAATTTTGAAGCATACAAATAATTTTTCTAATTAAAGACCGTTTATGTCCTCTAAAAAGGTTTTGAAATAAGATAGGAAAATTTCTTCTAAATTAATTATTTTCTCGGTTTGGGAAGTTCTTTGATAATAGGATCTAAATAAAATAGTTGGGGCAAAATATATTCCCTAATTTGAGGACTTGTATTACAAACCTAAACTCACGGGTTTTTGAAAGCTTAAATAAAATAAATGCTTTTCGGTCAAAATAAAATTTTGTAAAAATAGTTTTAGGTCTTATACACATGGTATGGTCAATGCAAAAAGATTTGGAGCAAGAATATGAATCTTGAGAGAAGGACAATTTTTGTGAATAAAAAACCAAATAAGCAAACATGCAATTAGCAATCAATTCAAGCATCACAAGCACACAATTTTTTTAATTGTTACAATTTTTTTATAAATTCAAAGCATAGCAAGGTGTTACAAACACATCGTGAGATAGTATCACTATGGTGCTCAAGTTTTCGTGAAACCCGACAATACTCGGATAGCTTGTGTCAATAGGTATGGTGGTATTCGCAAATAGGGTGGTGTAATGTTAAGGATGGGAAAGTTTATGATGGAATGGATATCTTCGTCACACTTAAACTTTCACGGAGTCGTGGTAGACCGGCCTTGCTTTCGGTTGAAGATGGTCTCGAAGGATGGATGCTCGTCATCGATGTTTATCAATGATGGTTGATATAGTCGATGGCACGATACAAATCACTATTAATTGCTAAAGTAGTAACTATCCCTAAGTAGACGAAACACCTTAAGACAGTCAAATCACAACTCAAGCAAACACAAATATGGTTGATATAATCGATGGCACGATACAAATCACCGGTAGTTGCTAAAGTAGTAACTATCCCTAAGTACACGAAACACCTTAAGACACTCAAATCATAACTCAAGCAAACACAAATGCAATGATAATCAAAATGGGTTAGGTTGCAGAAGTCTTTGGTGGTGTTGCGGATGATATGTTGGAGGTCCTAGTCAAAGTTGCAAAAATTTGAACATTCTGATGGTGTCAAATGATGGTGGAACTAATTTTGTCTAATGAGGTATCTAAATACCTACAAAACAAGTTAAAGAACATCGCAATCGAAGTCCCGATGAATTAGTTATGGTTGAAACAAATTTCGAGCCGAGTCAGTTTCTACAAGTTACGGACGTTTGGAAATAGATGGATGTCTAGTGAGCGGACATCCAGAAAGTCTAGAAATACATGATATCGGGTCTGATGTGGAGATTCCGTAGGCCCGGAAAGTTACGGACATCTGGTGGTTTGCGGTGGTCCAGATGACCGGTGGGTATGTGTCAACATGAGTTTTGAGATCCGGAACGCGATTTTGGGTGCAAAATGTCGATTTTGGACTCGAAATTGATGGGAAAAAGAAAAAATTGGGTCTTAGGAATGCCAAGGGAAGTAGATCCACTTGCCGGACACTAAACCCACGGATCAAAATCAACAAAAACTACCTAGAACTACAAATGACAAGAAACTTTTTTGGGCTCTTGTTGTGGGGAATTTTAATAATTGGGGAAAACAATTCGAACTAAAGCAAGAAAAGTGGGGGGATAAAGCTCCAAATTCATGGCAACATTACTCTTGATACCAAGACAATATGGGGAAAACCTGAGGTGGCTCGATATTTACGAATTGGAGGTGTATTCGATAAAGAACATGGAGAACACAAAGAACACACGGGAAAAAGTGGAGAAATCAAATGGGAAAACACTCTATTGGACAAGATCCACCCGAAGTACTGCTCAAATCACAAGCAATACATGAGTTACATCAAGATCTAAGAACAACAATGGAAATAAAGATACATGGGTAGTTCATCCAAATGTCTCAGAGAGATGGGCCTTGAAATCCATCATGGATCTTCCAGGAAAGGGGCCTTGACATCCACTAAGTGGTCTTGTCACATGGAGGCATCATCTCCATGGGAGAGGTAGTGGAAGGAGCAATGCTCAACTAATCTATGAGCTAAACCATTGCTAACCCGAGAAATTAGGTGGGCGAGGAGTATATATAGTCTTATCCACGAAGGGGAAAGTTGGACAGAGATATAAGGCCATAGGACGTGGCTGCGTGCACACAAACTCCACTCGTCCGGTTGATGTCGAACATGCAGTTGCGCGGGTGGCTCTGGACGTCCGTTGCGCATCGGCCTTCTACATTCTACTTCTTGACAGATGATGTTGGGTTTTCGGTGGAACCAGATCTCCGGGCGCTGGAATTAGTCCGATGTCCGGTGGATGTCGCTCTTTTGTATGTGTAGACTTGTAAGATCGATCTTCTTCTGTCTCCTCTTCCAAGCTTCCCTCGCGGACGGTGTAGGTGAACAATTGCGTCACACTCCTCCTCGTCGTCCGTGAAGTTCCAGCAATAGCTATGCATGCACACAGGTGGAGTCTAAGGAGTATACCATCCTTGAAGGGGTCAAGTGAACACATGTAAAGAGACAATTCACCTTTATGCATGTGAAGTAGATGTCGTAGTGTCACTTGCCAAACGAAATCTTGACATGCTGATTTCCGTAGGATGCTCCACATCATTTCGTCTAGTTTGTCGTTCTTCTCCCATGCCCCATGTGTCGTGCACATATGATCCTTAAACCCGTTTTATCTGCCAAAATGAAGGATCGGGGGATACTATGGATCTTGCAATTATATTGTTTATATGGTGTCCACGCTCCAATACAAAGACGCTTGTTCGCCTTTGTGGACCAGAAGAGGGTCAGGGGCTACTTTTTAATAAGTGGCTCCAGTTTCGTTATTACCGGATTGGTCAAAGAGAATAATTCATGTAAATCGGCTGATAGGACATCCACCACGTGTGCAAGAATGGCCTGAGCTGCTCCGAGGTAGGCATCAATTGCATTAAGAGCATTGCACTCTTTGTTCAAAAAGAGTGGAGTTCTCAGTGAGTTTCTCCTTCTGCGGTGTTGCATCTTGCTTGCCGCTCCAAAGTTGGTGGCATTAAATACCTCAAGTTCTCACGTTGAAGGTCAATGACCCGGTCTATGGGCTTCAGGAACTCGGAAGCGAGACACTAATTTGTCAGCGGATCAGGGCTTGCATCTGGGTTCTCCATCTCTTCGGATAGACGCACCAAATCGAGGCCTCTACAAAAAAGGGCACGTAATGAGAAACTAATGCTATGTTTATGAGTTGTGTGCATAGAAACAATATCATGTTTAAACTTTCCTTTAGTGATAGTAAGTGGTCAGATCTGTACGACTAGTGAAGTGGCACTTTGATGCTCTACGTGTCGGATTTCGGGATCCGCAAAACCCTAAGGATTCGAACACATGGGCGGGTATGTCGATCTCTCCAGGCTCGACCTTACCTAGCCCGCTACTCGATGGAAATGGCGAAGGACTCATTCGATGGTTAGGGGAACACAGAACACAACAGTTTACCCATGTTTGGGCCACTGCAAAGCGTATAACCCTACTCCCGCTTTTGGTGGATTGCCTCTCGCGGAGGTTGGTGGATGAACTAGTACAGTGCTCTTGAGCCTCTGGAGGCCAAGTGGCTAGGTGTATCGCCCTATGAACTCTCCTTGGTCTCGTGTCTCGTCTGGACGGAACCCCCCTCTCAAGTATCCTACTCTCTCTATTTATAGCGGAGACCGAGGTCCTCTTCCCTCATAGCTTCGGCGGGAAGGGATCCCACAACAGCCAATTTTGGTGGGGGACAAGGGAACATGCTTCCCTTGTCAAAAGTGGTCTTCGCATGCAAAGTAGGTGCCAATGCCGCAGAGGTGAGCGTAGGGCTGAAGCTCGTCCTGCCGACTGGCGGCCGAGGTCTTGTTGCATCGAAAGGGAAACCTTTGGGAGATGCCTTTGGAGCCCTGGGATGCTCCCACCTCCTTTGCATTAAAGTGAAAACTCTCTTGTCCTGCAATCTACTGATCGCCTGTCCTTCCCTGGCGTCACCTTTGACACCTGAGGCCCGACCTTGCCTCGAAATATCCGCCGCTCCGAAGGGGTCCTGAGGAGGCGCCCTGCGGGTCTTGATGTCGCTCAACCTCGCGAGGCTTGGCCCCTCACGAGGGTCTTTTCCAGCATGTTGTTGTGCTAGTTGATATTGTGTTTTTGAACTGGGCCCGCCCTGGGCCGCAGGCAGGCAGGTCTGGGTACCCCCATTCGTAGAACGCGGACAGTAGCCCCGGGGCACAAGGCGTGCATGGGTTGGCTTCTCGGCGAAGCCTTGAAGGCGGCCTGAAGCGTTTGCGGGCCCCATTTGCCTGCGGGTCAGGTGACCCACGTGTCTTGTAGCTGCGCAGCGACGCTCTTGCTCCTCGAGGAACCCGAGTGGTGCCAGGCCACGATGGTGCGATCCCCAAGAGCCGCGCAGGCCATCATGTTGCTCATTGAATGTCATGGGTGTGGCCTGACCACGCCCAACGGCCCTCGCGGATGTGATCGATTGTAGGACAGGTGAGGCGACGTGGGCGGCAGTGGTTCCGTTAGCCCACCTCGCGGATGTTATCTTATCATTCTTGGATATTTTATCATAACTTCATAGAAATTTTATATCATTTTTTGGGACTAATGTATTGACATAGTGCATAGTGCTAGTTGCTGTTTTTTCCTTTGTAGAAAATCCATATCAGATGAGGTCCAATTGCAGCGAAACTTAATGGAATTTTTTGGACCAGAAGGAAACTTGGGGGCCCAGATTGAGTAGCACCCAAGGCCCAGGGGGGCCACTAGACAGCTGTGATAGCCTGCCTTATTAGGGATGATAGACTACTCATATCAATAAGGAATTCCTTCTTTTCCGGGAGCCCATTCAAACAGAACTCCCAGGTTAAGCGTGCTCGGCTTGGAGTAGTTCTAGGATGGTTGACCGACCGGGAAGTTCATCCCGGTTGTGCATGAGTGAGGACAAAGTGCGCAGAAAAGACTAGTATTGATATGCGGGGCCAGTCTAGATCCCGCCAGGAGTAAGGACCACCGCCGGGTGTGTCCGGGGCATTACAAGTTTGGTATCAGAGCCGACCCTCGCGGTTACACAGATGTTTGCTCGACGAGGACGTCGGTTCCTCTGAGTGGTGGTGTATGTGATAGCCTGGCTTATTAGGGATGATAGACTACTCATATCAATAAGGAATACTTGTTTTTCCAGGAGCCCATTCAAACAGAACTCCCAGGTTAAGCGTTCTCGGCTTGGAGTAGTTCTAGGATGGGGGACCGACCGGAAAGTTCATCTCGGGTGCGCATGAGTGAGCACAAAGTGCGCAGAAAAGACTAGTATTGATATGTGGGGCCAGTCTAGATCCTGCCAGGAGTAACGACCACCGGCGGGTGTGTCCGGGGGGTTACACACGACCCTAGAGTGGCCTCGTGTCTAGTGGGGCCCTCCCGAAACTTCTGTACTACCTGTGAGCTCTATAAATACCCGAATATTCCAGAAACCCTAGAGGAGTCAATAAAAAATCGTTTCAGCCGTTGCAAGTTCTAGAGCCTTGAAAACCAATCTAGAGCCTTTCTAGAGAAGAACATAATCATGGAGGTGTTCTCCATCTTCATTGGTGTTCCTCCCATGATGCGTGAGTAGTTCATATAAGACCCACGGGTCTGAAGGCAGTAGATAGATGGCTTACTCTCTCGTTTTGTTTCTCAATACAATGGTTTCTTGGAGATCCATATGATGTAACTCTTTATTTTGTGGTATGTTTGTTGGCATTTATTGAATTGTGAGTTTATGAACACATCTACGAAAACATATTTATGCCTGATTTTTTTGACCAACTACTGTAGGGTAAACAACCCACAACCTTTTCCTTTATTTCAACTCACAAGACGTTTATGTACAAGATAGGACAAGAATATACAAGGGAGGGGGTGTGTGGGTATATAAACCTCACGGAGGTAAAAAGGAGACCCAGTTGAGGAGATCATCTTTAAATCTAGCCTTAATTCTATAAGATTAAAGGGAAATGTCATGTGATGGGGTCATAGTCCTAGGGTAGGGTCATAGGCCTGTCCTACAGGTCCTACCCAAGGACTACCCCACGCAAGGGACAGGACCTTAAGTATGCCCAACTGTATTAAGGTGTCCCCATGATCCAGTCGGTAACGGGCCCAGAATCATCCAGTCGGAGACTAAGACTCGGAGGACACCGGACCTACCGACTGGATACACTCGGTGCGTCGTAACCTCCCTGGAGGGAAACTGCCGTACGTTTCCGGGTGCTTTAACTAGCATTTATAGCATACATTACCTGTAACGCATGCATTCAATCGCCACTACTCCACCCTTGAATCAGAACCGTTGTGGAGGGCAGCACACTCTATATAAGCCGCCCTCCCCCACTGGTAAAGGGTGAGAAAAACATTGTACTCCATATTACACTCGGTAACAAGCTCCAAGAAGCACTGAGACATAGGGCTATTACCTCCACCGTTGAGGGGCCTGAACTCATACAACCTCGCCGTAGCTAGGACTCTGCCCATCTCATTCGTACCCTACACATCTACTGTCAGGCTTATACCCACGACAGTTGGCGCCCACCTTGGGGCAGGCGTCTAAGCGACTTCCGGCGAGTTTGCGACTACTTCCTTTCGGCATGTCGTCCGGCGGAGTTTCGAGCATGGGTCACCAGATCCTCTTCGGTGCTCTCTCTTTCGTCGTCGACGATTCGACGTGGCTTCGGGAGGCACCCCTTGACGTCAAGGCGCTTCCCCGTCGCGGGGCCACGCACTTTTGTGCCGGCGCTCGCGGCGTTCTTATTCTCCAACAATCGGCTCCGTTGCCGGCTTGCACCTTCGTCACGCGCCGCAGCAGGCGATCTCGCAGTCCGCGTCTACAACGTTGGGTGCAGCATGCCCGAGCGCGCCAGTTCGCGTCCTCTCAGGTGGCAGCCCTGGAGTCTGTTGTAGTCGCCCCACGCTCCCAGTGCTCAGACTCGGTTCCGACTGAGCTTCCTACTGAGTACGTGGGTCGTGGGCCTGCAGAAGAAGTACACATGGCCAACTCCCATGAAGATCCTCGTCAAGCCGACCGAGGTGAAGTTCGCGAAGCATCCGGTGCGCGTCGTCCGCCTCGTCGTTCTGCCAGCCGACACACTCGGCGGAGCAACGTGGAGGTGTTCGGCACACCTCTCCTCAACCTGGCCGCGGCTGCCCAGATTGCCGATTCCCTCCAGCCGACTGATTCAGAGGCAGGAAGGGGAATCGAGCAAATCTGAGCCCTGTTGCGCACGGCGCAGCAGCAGAATTCGGCAGTCTCCCAGTCACACAATCGGATCCTCAATAGTTCCTTCCATGCAAACACACATAGATCGGTTCACAGCCCCGGATCTCATCAGTATCGCCGTCGCTCGCGCACCCCTCCGCGGGGTGGGCCCTACGGGTCCCGGCATCATGATGATCGGCATTCAGTCGGCGACACTTACGACCCAAGACCTGACGCAAGGGGCCGAATCGCTCAGCGAAGAGTCGACAGGGGTCGAGCTCACCGCGATGGCCGCGATATGGACCGTCCGAGTGGAAGCAGGGCCATCGTATCTGGTTCCGAGTGTTGTAGTCGAGCCATCCGCTCGGCTGATATCCCGCCCAACTTCCGATTGGCTGCGGGAATCGGTAAATTCTCAGGAGAGTCCAAGCCCGAAACATGGCTAGACGACTACCGAGTGGCGGTCCAGATCGGAGGAGGAGACGACCATGTCGCTATGAAGCACCTCCCTCTGATGCTCGACGGCTCGGCCCGAGCTTGGCTGAATCAGTTGGCCCCCTCAAGCATTTACAGTTGGGCAGATCTAGCCCGAGTGTTCATTAGAACCTTCGAAGGAACATGCAAGCGCCCTGCAGGTCTTATGGAGCTTCAGCACGGTGTCCAGAAGCCGAATGAGCACTTGCGCGGCTTCATCCAGCGATGGACGACTCTTTACCACACATTGGAGAACGTCACCGAGCATCAAGCAGTCTACGCCTTCAAGGCAGGCGTGCGGTACAGGGAGCTATACTTGAAGTTTGGTCGAACCGGCGACATCTCCATGAGCAAGATGATGGAGATAGCAACTCGCTATGCAAATGGCGAAGAAGATGACCGCATCCGGAGCGGTAAACACAAGACAGTCGGCAATGCCGACGGAGGTAACACTCGGAAGCAGAAACCGAAGGTTCCGCCCACACCGCAAGCAGAAGCTGCAGCTGTAACCAGCGCCAAATTCAAGGGCAAAGGGAAAGCGCAGTTCACCCCCAAGAAAAAGCCTTTCAACAATCCCATCCTGGACCAGCCTTGTCCAATCCATACGAAGATGGATGAGGAAGGTAACCCCATATACGCAAAGCACACCACTCGGCAGTGCCGTCTCCTGATCCAGGGTTTCAGCGAAGGGCAGCCGAGTGAGAAGAATCCTGAACAGGATGAGGAGGACAAGGAGGATCCGTTCCCCCAAGTCCATGAAACCCTCATGATCTTCGCTGATGTCGAAAGCAAGAGTCGACTGCAGCTAGTAAACAGAGAAGTCAACATGGCCGTTCCGACTGCCCCATAGTTTCTCAAATGGTCTCAGACTGCGATTACCTTCGATCAGTCGGATCATCCAACACATGTCCCCACCCCAGGAAGGCAGGCTCTGGTCGTCGACCCGGTGGTGGAAGGAGTCCGACTGCGCAAAGTCCTAATGGACGGCGGCAGCGGATTGAATATTATGTACGCCGACACTCTCAAGGGAATGGGCATTCCGATGTTCAGACTCAGCGAGAGCAATATGCAGTTCCACGGAGTCGTCCCAGGGCAGAAGGCCAAATCACTCGGCCAGATCGCATTGGAGGTCATCTTCGGCTCCGACAAGAACTTCCGCAAGGAGAAGCTCACGTTTGAGGTGGTGGACTTCCAGAGCGCTTACCATGCAATTATGGGCCGCCCGGCATATGTGTGTTTCATGGCACGACCGTGTTATGTGTACTTGAAGTTGAAAATGCCCGGTCCAAAAGGCGTTATCACCATCACTGGCAACCGCCAGCGAGCCGAGGAGTGTCTGCAAGAGGGGTCAAGGATCGCCGACCAGCAGATGGCTGTACTCGAGCTCGAAGAGTACAAGAAGACAGTCGACCCCGCCGACTTAATGCGCTCAAAGAAGCCAGCTTCTGAGTCCGCGTTCCAGTCGGCGGGAGAGACTAAGAAGGTCAGCATCAACTCGACGGACGAGTTTGCCGCCCCGACGAACATCTCCACCACAATGGATCCCAAATAGGAAGCCGAGCTCACCCAGTTCCTCCGTGAGAACTGGGACATCTTCGCATGGGAGCCATCTGACATGCCGGGTGTACCTAGGGAGTTGGCTGAGCACCGACTGCATGTGGATCCCGCTGCTCGGCCCGTCTGAGATCGCCTGCGCCGGTCCGCCGCGCACAAAAGGAAGGCAATCAGAGAAGAGGTGGCTAAGCTGTTAGCTGCCAGATTCATTCGCGAGGTTCACCACTCCGAGTGGCTAGCCAATGTAGTCATGGTGCCCAAGAAGGACAAATCACTCCGAATGTGCATTGACTTCAAGCACCTCAATAAGGTCTGCCCGAAAGACCATTTTCCGCTCCCCCGCATAGATCAAATTGTCGATTCGACTGCGGGGTGCGAGCGTTTATCATTTCTTGATGCCTACTCGGGTTATCATCAGATCCGTCTGTATGGTCCCGATGAGTTGAAAACAGCTTTCATCACCCCGTTTGGGTGCTTCTGCTACATCACCATGCCTTTCGGTCTGAAGAATGCAGGAGCTACCTTTATGCACATGATCCAAAAATGTCTCCTCGACCAGATCGGTCGCAATGTGGAGGCATACATGGATGATATCATAGTCAAGTCCCGCAAAGGTTCCGACCTGCTGACTGACTTGGCGGAAACATTCGCCAACCTTCGTAGGTACGATATCAAGCTAAATCCTGCCAAGTGTTCATTCGGTGTTCCCAGCGGAAAGTTACTCGGTTTCTTAGTTTCCAAACGAGGGATCGATTTTAACCTAGAAAAGATTGGGACCATCGTCCGAATGGAGAGGCCAGTCAGAATACACGATGTTCAACGACTCACAGGTTGCTTAGCAGCTTTGAGCAGGTTCATCAGTCGACTCGGCGAGAAAGCACTTCCTCTGTACCGACTCATGAAGAAATAAGATACCTTTGAGTGGAGAGACGAAGCCCAAGTCGCGTTCGACGACCTCAAAGTCCTACTTTCCACCCAGCCGGTTCTTACTGCCCCGCTCAGTAAAGAGCCCCTTCTTCTATATATCGCGGCCAGAAATCAAGTGGTTAGTACTGTTCTTACAGTCGAGCGAGAGGAGGAGGGCAAAGCTTACAAAGTTCAGCGGCCAGTGTACTACGTTTCCGAGGTTCTGACCCCTTCCAAGCAGAGGTATCCCCATTATCAGAAGCTTATCTATGGGATCTATTTGACTACGAAGAAGGTTGCCCATTATTTCCAAGACCACTCGGTATCTGTCGTTTCTGATTCTCCTTTGTCGGAAATTCTCCACAATCGAGATGCGTCAGCCCGAGTGGCGAAGTGGGCGATGGAGATGCTGTACTGTGACATCAAGTTCGAGGCCAAGAAAGCTATTAAGTCTCAAGCCCTGGCTGACTTTATAGCAGAATGGGTAGAACAACAGCAACCGACTCACATCTACTCGGCTCATTGGACAATGTTCTTCGATGGGTCTAAGATGTTGAATGGATCCGGCGCTGGTGTTGTGATCGTATCACCAAAGGGTGACAAGCTCAAGTATGTGCTTCAGATACACTTTGATTCCTCTAACAATGAGGCAGAGTATGAAGCTCTTCTCTACGGATTGCGCATGGCCATCTCACTCGGCGTCCGTCGCCTGATGGTCTACGGCGATTCAGACTTGGTGGTCAACCAAGTGATGAAAGAGTGGGACATAAGGAACCCCACTATGACAACCTACTGCAATGCAGTCAGGAAGCTGGAGAAGAAGTTTGAAGGTCTAGAACTTCATCATGTTCCAAGACTGAAGAACCAAGAGGCGGACGAATTGGCGAAGCTCGGATCCACTCGGAGACCCGTCCCGAGTGATGTCTGCCTCGAGCACCTCCATCTTCCTTCAGTCAAAGAAGATCCCTTCACGGAAGAGCCAGTGCAACCCAAGAGCGCAACAGACCCGACTGAAGTCGATGTGCCTGCTATGGTTGATCTGGTCACAGAGATTCTGGTAATCATCCCCGAGTGGACTATGCCGATTATGGCATATATCCTAAGGCAAGAACTTCCAGAAGACGAAGTCCAAGCCCGACAAATAGTTCGTAGGTCGACGGCGTTCACTGTCATTGACGGTCAATTGTATAAGGCGAGTGTTTCAGGCGTTCTCCAACGTTGCATTTCCCCAGAGGAAGGGCAGTTGATCCTAGAGGATATCCACTCGGGAACCTGTGGCCATCATGCTTCTTCAAGAGCAATCGTCGCCAAGGCGTTCAGGGCTGGATTCTTCTGGCTGCAGGCTAACGAAATGGCCAAAGCTATGGTCGATCGATGCGAAGGCTGTCAGTTCTACTCCAACAAGTCCCACAAGCCAACATCTGCACTAAAGACAATCCCACTTGTGTGGCCGTTTGCAGTTTGGGGATTAGACACAGTTGGACCATTCAAGACAGGCCAAGGAGGCTACACACATCTGTTGGTGGGAGTCGACAAGTTTACAAAGTGGATAGAAGCCAAGCCCATCAAGAAACTCGACGCCTCCACAGCTGTGAAGTTTGTCAGAGACATCATCTCCAGATTCGGAGTGCCTTACAGCATAATCACGGACAATGGGACAAACTTCGACTCGGACAGATTCAAAGGTTTCTGCACGAGTCAAGGTATCCGAGTGGATTTTGCTTCCGTAGCACATCCACAATCCAATGGACAAGCTGAGCGTGCAAATGGACTTATCCTTCAAGGTTTGAAGCCTCGACTCTTGCAAGAGATAGGACATGCTGCTGGTGCGTGGGTAACCGAGTTACCTTCAGTACTTTGGGGTCTCCGCACCACTCCGAACAGATCAACAGGGCGATCACCGTTGTTCCTCGTCTATGGAGCAGAAGCGGTCCTTCCGAGTGACCTGCTTCACAATGCCCCACGAGTCGAGCTCTTCTCCGAAGCCGAAGCAGAACAAGCAAGGCAAGATGGAGTCGATCTTCTAGAGGAGGAGCGCGAGATGACACTTACTCGCTCAACAATTTATCAGCAAGATCTGCGACGTTTTCATGCACGACATGTCAGAAGCCGCACGTTCCAGGCTGGCGATTTGGTGCTCCGAGTGGATCAGCAGAGACCACACAAGTTGCCTCCGCCCCGGGAAGGTCCTTTCATCATTTCAAAGGTGTTGAACAACGGGGCATACAAACTCTACAACATTTAGAAGGAGACCGACGAACCCCGCGCGTGGAACGGAGACCTCCTCAAGCGTTTTTATACGGGATCGCCGACTGAAGCAGTGTAACGAACAAGTTTTGGAGAAATAATATACAACAGATTCAATTTCTTTTGCAGATTCAGAGTTCTTCCGCGGTTGCAGACTATGGTCACAAAAAAAAATAAACTTAGCTGCAATCCTGCATCGCCTAAGTATTAACTATCTCCGAGTGTGCACTTTACGTTGCACTCGGGGGCTTAGATGCGATCCCGAATCGCCTAAGTAATACCTTCCTCCGAGTGTGCACTTTACGTCGCACTCGGAGACTTAGCTGCGATCCTGCATCGCCTAAGTATTAACTTCTCCGAGTGTGCACTTCACGTCGCACTCGGGGACTTAGCTGCGATCACGCATCGCCTAAGTATTAACTTCTCCGAGTATGCACTTCACGTCGCACTCGGAGACTTAGCTGCGATCCCGAATCGCCTAAGTAACACCTTCCTCCGAGTGTGCACTTTACGTCGCACTCGGGGACTTAGCTGCGATCCTGCATCGCCTAAGTATTCACTATCTCCGAGTGTGCACTTCACGTCGCACTCGGGGACGTAGCTGCGATCCCGAATTGCCTAAGTAAAACCTTCCTCCGAGTGTGCACTTTACGTCGCACTCGGGGACTTAGCTGCGATCCCGCATCGCCTAAGTATTAACTATCTCCGAGTGTGCACTTCACGTCGCACTCGGGGACTTAGCTGCGATCCCGAATCGCCTAAGTAACACCTTCCTCCGAGTGTGCACTTTACGTCACACTCCGGGACTTAGCTGCGATCACGCATCGCCTAAGTATTAACTTCTCCGAGTGTGCACTTCACGTCGCACTCGGGGACTTAGCTGCGATCCCGAATCGCCTAAGTAACACCTTCCTCCGAGTGTGCACTTTACGTCGCACTCGGGGACTTAGCTGCGATCCTGCATCGCCTAAGTATTAACTATCTCCGAGTGTGCACTTTATGTCACACTCGGGGACTTAGCTGCGACCACGCATCGCCTAAGTATTAACTTCCTCCGAGTGTGCACTTTACGTCGCACTCGGGGACTTAGCTGCGATCACGCATCGCCTAAGTATTAATTCCTCCGAGTGTGCACTTTACGTCGCACTCAGGGACTTAGCTGGGCCAATGTCAGGACTGGAAGGTTCCACAAATGTATCCAGGTCGATTCCATGAGCAATGCGGGTCGCAGTCTCCAGGGATGTCTCCATGAAGTCTTCGAATTGAAGCTTCTTCGTGTTGGCGACTTTCAAGGCTTCTTTGCAATGGACTCGGACCAAGGACAGCGCCACATCAGGACCGCAACGCGCTGCCGATTTCTTCCAAGATTGCACTCGGGCCGGAATCTCCCCCAGTCGCCCCAACAGAGTCTCCATCTTCTCCCGCGACTCGTCTTCCGGCCAAAGCACCTTCTCAATGCGGCCGAAGATTTCTCTCAGTCGGTTGATGAACGGACCCACTTTGCCTACGCGGATATGAGCCCGGAGTAGATTCCGGTTGGCGTCGTCGCTGAGTGGCACATTGTCCTTCATGGATCGTTCCACGGCCGCTGCTTCAGCTTCAGCGTCACCACAAAAATCTGCCACAAACGAGCAAATAGAAATTACAAACCGAGTGTTCGTCACAAGATACAACCACTCGACAAATCATCAGACTTACCAGCCAAACGACTCATCATCTCGACAGCCCAGTCGTTCACATACTTCTCCTGAGCTGTCCATCGTTTAATCCGAGCAGCCATTTGATCGTACACTTCGGTCCTCTATTTCTTCAGCCTCTCCACCTCCGCCACCAATGCCCTATTTGCCTCCAACACTTCCTCCAAGGATTTCTCTCGAACTTCCAGCGCGTTCTTCAGGCCAGCCATGGCGAGCGTCGGGGCTTCTAGTTCACCAGCATATTGGTTCTTCTCAGCCCTCAAGGCTTCATAAGCGCTCCCCATATCACAAGTTTTCTACAAAAAGAAACAAAGGGTTATCAGCAACTTTCTCAATACCAACTATGTTCTTCAGACCCCTGCCGACACAAGCAGTCGACAGCGGTCTCGGGGACTACACCCAGTGGGTTCACTAAGAGTGACCCCAGTGGCATGCACCTCAACCAGGTCTGCCGTATTGAGGTGCACGTTTTCACTTACGCCTCCGAGGCTAAAGCTACTCCACCTGTGTGCAGTTTACTCTAGGGAACTCTTACCGCAAGAGTGCTCCGACTGCAGTAAGTACTTGCACTCAGAAATCTTGTCTACGGACACGACAAAAATAAAGACCAAATGTATAAAGACAACTGTCGGTGCAAGCACTCGACAGAAGTCTCGGGGACTACACCCACTGGGTTCACTCGGAGTGAACCCATTGCAACCAACAGACTACGACAACACCCAGTGGGTTACAAAAGAAAAGTAAGTACTTACTAGACTACTTACTCGGATGTCGTCGCGCAGCTCCAAGCTCTGCTGGTACAAATCCGCAACGTAGTCATAAGCTTTCTTGGCCTCCCCGGTCATCAGCTCCGCTTGGATCATGGCTCCCTTGGTCGCTCCCACCTGCTCCTCTGGGACACACCGAATGCTGAATTCAACATTCGACGAACCGGGAATCGTGGGAAGATCCTGGGGCATCCCAAGATTCGCCCCAGTCAGTTCGTCGCGCTTCGGCACTGGTTCGGTCGGTGGAGGCGCTTCAGTCGGCAGAGCATCGCCGGCAGGGGCAACAGCAGGAGGAGCAGCCTCAAGGACAGGCTCCACGACAGGCTCCGCGGCCGGGTCGGCTCTCCCTTGTCTGTCTTCGTCCTGGTGAATCGCCCCTGACAAGCCGAATAGCATGATGATTCAGAAAAAGAAAAGGATAGTACAGTCTACAGGAATAAAACACCTGACTCTCCTGCAACATACCCGGCTGGGACGAGACAACGTTGTCTGTGTCCATGGGGTCATCCCCTTGGCGGACCGGAGAGGTTGTAGAAGTGGCGACCCTGTCATGTGAAGCCCATTCGACTTGTAAAGCGGGAGTGCACTCGGATAACATAAAAAGCCGAGAGCTGGATTCGCTTACGTGGATGTGACGGGGATGGCAACCCTCATGCGCGGCAGAGCCCTCTGAGGTTTGGGCCCACTCGGTTTGGGTGCCCAGGGAGATTGGCCTGCAGGCTCAGCGTGGGCGTCCCTGGACCTCTTCGTGCCTCGAGCACTCGGGACCGCCGGAGCGGTAGGTAGAGCACTCGACAACGTGGGGGGAGCCGAAGGGGCGACAGGCTCATGTTGACGCTTAGTCCGTTGTTCTGGCGGTGGAGGCGGAGAGTCGCGCTCTTCGTCTTCTTCCTCCTCCTCGCTATCCTCCTCCTTCGACTCCCGGCTGTCGGAGACATATTCAGCGCTATCCACGCTCCCCTCCTGGCTACCTTCTTCCTCCTCCTCCTCCTGATCCCCGTTCGAGACAGGGGAGGACCAGTTGGTCCATTCCTACATGAGATTCAGTTGGAAACATTAAGCATCACATGAGGATATAAATGAACGACTGAAATCAAAACAGTTCGATATATTCGGCTAATGCTACTCAGCTAATTTGGTGGCGGGTTGTCCGCGCTGTAAGGAACCACTCGGCGAGCTCCTTTAGGGTTCTCGCAAGGTCCCATGATTTGGAGCACTATCGAGGTCACCTTCTCCTCGAGTATGCCCACCGCGACGGTCCGAGTGGAATCCTCGGGCCCTGTGTATAGCCACATAGCATGGTGGGGAGCTTGAAGAGCCTGGATCCGCCGACCGATGAAGACTTCCAACAGGTCAATATCGGTGATCCCACTCCTGACAACATCCGCGAGTGCCTCGACCAAAGGCTGGATGTCATTCCTCTCGGCTTTCAAGAGGGCGAGTTGCTTGGGTGGAGCAGGGCGGTCTAGACTAAATGGAGGCAGCCCAGTCGACCCGTTCGGACAGGCTATGTCCTGGCAGTAGAACCACGTCGACTGCCCGTTCCTAACCGACTCGTTCAACTGGAGAGCAGGGTAGCTACTCCGACTCTTTTTCTAAAACCCTAAACCCCCGCAGAGCTAGAGGAGATGCGTCTTGTCATCCGACTGACTAAGACGTTTGATGGTTTGAGAACGGGCGGAGAAGATATGTTTGAATAAACCCCAATGAGGGGGGCAACCGATAAAGCATTCGCACACAACAATGAAGGCAGAAAGGTGGGCAATGGCATTCGGAGGGAAGTGATGGAGTTGAGCACCAAAATGATTCATGATGCCTTTGAAGAAGGGGTGCGGGGGGAGAGAAAAACCTCTGTGAACATGGCTGAGGAGCAAGACGCGCTCCCCCTCCCCAAGCGCCGGCTCAACCTCGTCGTCCGCCGACAACCTCCAAGATTTATGCGCGAGCTGGCCGTGCTCTACCAGCTCCAGCAGGTCCCCCTCCGTCACTGTGGAGGGGAGAAAGTCTCCCTGGATCCATCCCGCTGGCAATGGCCGCTGCCGCCGCTGAGCACCGCCGCTTTGCCCTTCTTCTTCCTTGCCTCCATCTTGCTGGTCTGGCCCTTGGTCATGGCGGCAATGGCGAGCTTTCGAGAAGGATGGGAAGAGAAAGGTGTATGAGCGCAAGAGGTGGCAAGGAAGACGGAGCAAGCAAGAGCAGAGGATTCGGCGAGCGTAACCGAAGGGTCTCGTCGGCAGGAGTTAAATAGAACACCGACTGGGTCGCTGACGAGCGGGCCCGAAATCTTATCCGCCCAACCAGCCGCGGCGATATCGGCAGAGGAGTTGAAGGCGCGAGGATCGAGGAGTCAGGCGCTACTCGAGCGCGCTGACGTCGCCCCCGCTAAGCGCGCGGAACCCGAAATTTGAGATCCCGGAAAATACGCCTACTGGATACACTCGGTGCGTCGTAACCTCCCTGGAGGGAAACTGCCGTACGTTTCCGGGTGCGTTAACTAGCATTTATAGCATACGTTACCTGTAACGCATGCATTCAATCGCCACTACTCCACCCTTGAATCAGAACCGTTGTGGAGGGAAGCGCACTCTATATAAGCCGCCCTCCCCCACTGGTAAAAGGGTGAGAAAAACATTGTACTCCATATTACACTCGGTAACAAGCTCCAAGAAGCACTGAGACGTAGGGCTATTACCTCCATCGTAGAGGGGCGTGAACTCTTACAACCTCGCCATAGCTAGGACTCTTCCCATCTCATTCGTACCCTACACATCTACTGTCAGGCTTATACCCACGATATCATGAATGAAGTTGGAATTCCATCTGTTGAACCTTGGATGCTCATTGTTGAAGACCATTGCATTTCTGGTGATCCAAATATTCCAGCATGCAGCAAAAATGGATGATGGCATTCTCTTTTGTCTCTCTGAGTAATTTCCCACATGGAGGTTCCCTGCGATGAAATTTGGAGATAGTTCCAAACCCTGGTGCTGAACATACTGGTAAAGAAAAGATGATCCCTATCCTCCTTGATCCTTGCATGACATAGAACACAGAAATTGGAGTCTGAAACATTCTAATGGCGTCTCTCAAGAATGTCTTGAGTGTTCAGTCTGTCCATAATGAGCATCCAGACAAACATCTTAATTTTCATGGTACAACAACTCTTCCAACCCCAACTAAGAAGAGGGTTGGGAAGAATTGGTTGCTCGACATGCATGTAATACTTTTTGGCAGAATACCCTTACTGTCCCCACTCCAAAGCCAGACATCCTTGCTTGACTACTCCCTGTCCAAGTTCTGAAGAAGGCTCTGAACTGTTTGCAATTCCTGGAAGGCTTTGTCAGAAAGTGGTAGATGGAACAGACTTGTGATGGTGCTTGTCTGAAAAGCTTTGAAAACCTCCTCAGCATTGCAGAAGGTGTCAATAGCAAAAGAGAACAGTCTTTGGAACCTATGAGCCAGGGGCAAAGGTGAGGCTCTGAGTGCCCAAGAATTAGTCCAGAAGAGGAAAGTATCCACATTATTTCGTTGAATGTAAGTGACAGTTCTAAAAGTGATCATCCTCTTGCAGATATCCTTCCACGAGAAATATACACATAGTGATGTGTCGTGTGGTACTATGTTATCGTAGTATGTGTTCCATATTAAGTCCACCCATGGCACTTATGCTCTGTTAAAAAACTGTAACACCCTGGTTTTTCAAACCTTTTCTTTTTAAAATATTTTTGAAGATCACTTGCAATTTGGTGGATTTTCAAATTTTCAAAGCAAGTTGGATTATGAAATCTCTGATTTCTTGTCCCAAACAACCCAAAACCATTTGCTTCTTACTAAAACCCTTCTTAGATTTATTTGCAATATTTTATTCTATTAAATAATTCTCGTTTTCTATTTTGGGAATTATGCCATCACTATGGGTTGTGAAGCAACCTATAGCTCGGATGAGCTTTAAGATCCAAAAGTTTTGCAACATCTTCTCAATACCATACGATTTCAAAATACGCAAAAATATTTCTTTATCCAAAGGAGAATTAGGGCCAGAATAATTATTCATTTTCTGACCGGAATTATCCCTTTGTGAAGCAACCATATGATTCCTGTTTTGAAAAATTCCAAATAAATTCATGTAGTTACTAGGGATCATATATGGTTCCAATATGCAAAAACATCCCATGGTCCAATACAAATTTTGCGCAAAAATACTCTGCTAAGTTTCTGCTAAACAGGACCTTTGTGAAGGAAGTGCTAGCTAGGAGTGCATAGTGAAGCTACAAATTTTTGGGCATGTGTGCACTACCAAATGACACTTCCCCACCAAAAGACACTGGTAGAAAAGCTTGCAATTGAGTGCTAGCAGCTCATTTGTGTTCTGGACCAAAAAGATGGTTTTCAAAGGAACTATATTCATTTGATCTTCAAACCTTGCCAATCTTTGCCAGTTTAGAGTCTTTTCTATGCTGATTCTATTAGACATCTTAGCTTGCTCTAATCCCAACCCTATTGAGCTCTAGATACTCTCAAAGTCTGCTGGCAGAACCTGTTGTTGATGTTCCAAGTCGCAACATAGTTTGTATGTTCAGGCAAGCAGTGGATGGTGACTGATGGAAGGCTGGTCGACGCAATACACAAGGTTTCGAGGCTTGCGTGGCATCAGGGTGGCCGCAACCGTGGTAATTACGGTGATGGCATGCCACAGAGCACGCTCTGCGTAGCTCCAGTGACAGCCGAGCCGCCCCAAGCCGTCAATCACTGCCCCCTTGTCCTAAGCACCGACGAGGTCCCTGGTAGGCCCGTGGCACCTCCCGAACCCTCTGGTTTGATGGAGAAGGCCGCCGTCGCTCCCGGCCAAAGCTCCGCCACGGGCAGCACAGTGGGCTTCGGCCACTGTGGTCGTTCGCGCACCATTAATGGCTCCGGACCCCGTCCCGTCGCCCCCCTGACCTCCTCCATCACCTCACCCCACGCCGCGACAGCCAGCTCGCCGTCCTTGCTCCAGTGGAAAGCCCGAGCCTCACCGCTTCGAGAGAGCTGGGCAACGCTCGTTGCTGGCCTATTTGAGGCGCTGCATGCACCCCTCCTAGCTCCCACCCCTCTCTTCCACCTTTGGATTATCCCTAGAGACCCCCGGCAAGAGCCGGGAGCTCGTCTCCGTTAGCTCCGTCGACAAGCTCCGCCGCCAAATCCCCTCTGTCGCCAGCCTCCTCCGCCCCTCCCCAGTCTAATCCAAGGCCCCCAGTGTGTTCCTTGGGTCCTCTGGTGCTCCTAGAGCCTTAGGTGAGATGAATCCCTGCCGGAACCATCGCCGTCGACGACCACCGTAGCTTCCACCCGCCGGAGAAGAAGGGGTGACGCCATCCGACCACCTCCGACGGAGCTACTGGTACAGGTTGGATCGCCGTCAAGAGCCCATTCCATTCCCGTCGTCTCCCAGCCTCGCCGCCGTCTCTATGACCAGTGAGCGTCGCCGGTGAGCCACCCTCCTCTGTTCCCCCTCCTCTCTCTCTAATTTAAAAGGGGCACACCCCCCTGCCAGGGTCTGCGGCCTGCGGCCAAAGCATGAAGTGTAGGCGCCCCTCCACTTTACGCCTTCAACGTGGCCCCTCCCAGGTTTTCTATTTCTTTTATTTATTTCCGATTTAAACAAAAACATTGACCATTTAAATCTTTTTATTTACAAGTCCAAATCACATGATTCTTTTTTCATTGGGTTGGTATTGAAACTCTTTACAATCTGGTAAATTTTGGTATTTTTCCCACACTCATAGAATTTCTGGTTAATAAAAAGGTATTTATTGTTTTTCCTTTTCTTTTGCTATTTCAAATACATTTTTTGGAGGGAAACTTTGAAGACCAGGAGTGTCTGAACAACCCCACTGATCAAGACAAGCCATCATATCCATGTGATGTAGTTTTGCATAGCATAGCTCACATATTCATGCATTATACTTGTTTAACTTACTAAGAAACAATGATTTAATAAATAATTATATAGAAATATATGCTTATGGTTATGAAGCACTATGGTTACTACGATATGGTGGATGATCATGAGTCACCTGACTGGGCATAATCGTAGAACCACCTCTTGCCGGTATGGGAATGCCGTGACTTGCGTTGTCCGCGTGACCTCTCACTGATATGCCCCAAAGAGGGAGGGTTATGCACGCGTGCCACCTTGGCTCGGTGGGTGGTGATAACTCTGTGAGCCCAGTTAAGTTGAGATGGGACCGTCCCCGTTTGGGACAGTTTTCTTTGGCCACGATGGTGGCAGGTGTCATGAGGACGCAGGGCCACCCAGGGCAGGACTCCGGAAGGGAGTCGTTGTCGGGGATATGATGAGAGAGTCACGGGTCAGGAAAGTTGCGTTGGAGCAATGCTAGTCCACCCGAATGGGATCACGAGGTCAGTGCTCCACAGTGTGGGTAAAGTGTGCAACCTCTCCATAGTGTCAAAACCTATTCGAATAGTCGTGTCCATGATAAAGGGCAGCCCGACCAGACCTCAGTAGATGGTCACCCGTGTGGATGTTAGTAATGATGGAAGAACTCTCCAATTGAGTGGAGATGCGTGATGAGCATTCTGGTGGTTGTGAGATAACCCCGGACATGAGTAAGTGGATGTTATAAAGCCAAGTGGTTTTACTCCTAATATATTGCCATGCTATTGTTTGCTGCATTGCTTGGTTATTATGAGCTTGCGAGTACATTCAAAGTACTCACCTGGTGTTGGGGATATTATCTGTTGTGTGACCCGCCCTGGTTGGGCCGGGTTACCAAGCGGGCGACTCATCCATTGGCGATTCAAGCTTTGGCTCAATAAAGTCCAGAAGCTGGATGGCGGTTCAAGATCTTCGTAAAGAGTCGATCATTTGGAAGGAATCCAAGTCTTGGAAAACACGGTGACTTAGAGATAGAAACGATCATGACCTGCGTAATGGCAAGGACTCTTGTAAACCCTAAGGGCTCGACCTGTAAATAAAGGCGAGTTCCGGGGAAGGAGAGGGTAAGTTAGAAATCATCGAGTGCTAGGTCAGGCGAGTTACGCCCTCCTTGTAATCGAAACACCATGAATACAACACAAAGCAGGACGTAGGCTTTTACCTCCTCACGAGGGGCCGAACCTGGGTAAACCTCTGTCTCGCTCCCGTTCAACCCCTTTGAGTCGCCACCAAGGTGCGATGGCTCCAACACTAAGTCCTTTCACGAGGACATCTACAGTGACAAAACCACAACAGTTGGCGCCCACCGTGGGGCTGACGCACAGTGGAGTTGAGTTCTCAAAGGGAGCCCTACCAAGGTCAGGGAGCTATGCGGCGGGACTCATGACTCGGAGCTGCCGCGGAATGTGCTACATCAATAACTCGTTGTGGGGGCCCGAGGCCGATTGAATCGAATCTGGCTATAGCGTCCCCTTCGGCAAGATCAACATCTTTGTCGGCATGGTTGGATCGCATGCGCCTGAGCCGGACATCTCCACCGACATCGTTGAGCCGGCCAGGTATGTCCGCCCTGTTGCGACGCCAAACCTAACCCGCCCGGTCTTTGTCGGCTTCACACAGGGATCTGAGGAACCGGAACGATCGGCGACTGAGGAGACTACACCGGTCAACACTGATGACGAATCATCCATGGGCGACACAGATTCAATTCAGTCTCTACACGGGGGCTGCCTCGGAGACGTGTCATTGGCAATGGATCCCGAGGTCCTCGACCGGACCCGCCATCACATCGTCGTGGACATGGCAGGGGCGACCCAGCCCCAGCAAAACCGTGCAGGCAATGACGGGACTAGCGAAACATCCAGGAGCCCAGCTGCGATCTTGGTGGACATGACGGCGGAGATAACAAGGATCATGGCGACCCCTCTAACAGCAGAAAACCAGGGCACGATAAATGCCGAGTTGGCTAAGCTAAGAGATGGGGTGGCAAAGGCTCAGCGAGATGCTGAAGCAAAAGCCGCCAGGATCGAGACTCGGCAAGCTCAGATCACCACTAAGACAGCCCGCTTGAACACTGAAAACTGGCGGCTCGAGAGGCATCAGCGCGCATCCGACACTGTTCCTCAGAGGAGGCACCAGGGGTGATTACCCCGTGATCTCAACCCTACCCGCCTTTTCGACACTCCACGCACCCCCGGGGCAGGAGACGCTCCAGGAGGAGGGCCGGGTCAGCCGCCAAACACGCCGCTTCAGCCAGCAGTTGACCGCGTTCCCCGTTTCCAGACGCCTCAGGGCCATTTTTCCAATCCCGTGGACAATGTGCCCGCCGTAACTCGCCATTTAGAATCTCTTCCGATTTATGGCAACATCCCGGCCGAAATAGAAGCAAGAAACGCCATTGAGATGTTGAAGACGGCGGTGGTTCAAAATGCACTGTTCTCGCACAGCCTCGATCGGCTACACTCCACCCCCAAGCAAGCCACACCAGGAGCCGGCCAGAGGACCAGCCCGCCATAACCAGCGGACCGCGACCCCTGCCCCAGGTTAAATCGCCAGACCATCGGGACCCGCCGGGTCGGGATCACCCGGACATTAAAACCGGCCCAACACCACTTATTGGAGGAGACACGCAAGTAGGGGTGCCATGCTTGGCTCCCGCCCTTCGCAATGAGCAGATGACGAAAGATTTTAAAGGACCAAGGAAGGTGCCCAATTATACCCCGGACCTTGAGCCGGCGTCATGGGTTGAGAGTTACGAAATCGCCATGGACATGCTCGATGTAAATGAAGCAGTGTGTGCCGGGTACTTCACAATGATTCTCGAGGGGACGGCACACACTTGGTTGAAAAACCTGCAACCCAACTCCATCCAAACTTGGGCTGAACTGAAAGAGCGTTTCATCAAAAAATTCCGGGGAACTTGCAAGCGCCCGATGACGATAGTCGATTTACAGCACTGCGTTCAACGCCCCGATGAGTCGGCTCACCATGGGACACGGCGGGTCGCAGAAATCATCCACTCGTCGGACGGCATCACGACAGCTTAGGCTGTGCTGATCTTGGAGCAAAACTGCCACTATGAACCCTTGGTACAAAAGCTGGGGCGACTCAAGCGAAAGGTCCAGGATATGGGAGAATTGATGGACACCCTCACAAGGTACGCCGAAGCGGACGATACCAAAGATCCAGGAGAGGATGGCAGCAAGGCCAACTCGCCGAGGAAAGGCGAGTCATCCAAAAATCACACCTGGCTTCAGGGACGCGCCCACCATAATCATGGGGGGAACGGCAAGAGAAGGCAGCAGGAAGAGTCCACGGACTTCGTCGCCACCACCAATGCCAATAACGGTAACCAACGCTAGAAGAAGAGGGGTTACAGTGGCAAGAAGCCGTGCAATTATAATGAGATACTTAAGGGCCCCTGCCAGCACCATGCCATGGCGGACGGACCGGTGACTCACTCTTGGGAGGACTGTTACGTGATGCAGGAATTTCGGGCGGAGGCAATTAAAAAGGGCGAAAACGGTGACTAGGGCCAACGGCAGGAACAGTTCGGTGCACCTAATCAATGTCAGAACCCGTTCGGCGGCTTCCCCGGACCAGGGGCTCAGGGCAGCTCGCAGCCAAGCAGCAGCCAGTATCCAGTGCATAACCAACAGTGGTATAACCCGCACGGAGTATTTCAGCAGCCACCCCAGCAGGGGGCTTCACAGGGGCAAGATGATCATGGCGGGTTCCGCAACAATCCCAAATAATTAAGCAGCGGGCAATACCACATGTTCACCACCAATGACTGCAAGCGTGATAAGAAGGTGAAGCACCGAACGTACAGTGTATCTGAGCCGGCGCTCCCCACGTACCTCCAGTGGTCCGAGCAGACTATCTCGTGGAGTAGGGAGGATCACCCGCCCAGAATTGACAACCCTGGCGACTTAGCATTGGTCGTGGCTCTTCAAGTCGGAGGATATACCCTATCGAAGGTATTGATGGATGGTGATAGCAGCATCAACATATTATACTTCGACACCTTTCGAAGGATGAACCTGCTGGAGAAAGACCGAATGCCGTCAACCACGGTATTTCATGGAATCGTCGCAGGTAAGTCGGCATACCCCATAGGTCGGGTTAAACTCACAGTGGCGTTTGGAACAGCATCCAATTTCAGGAGTGAGTCACTTATATTTGAGGTGGTCAAGTTAAAGAGCCCTTATCATGCGTTGTTTGGGCGACCGGCTTACGCCCGTTTTATGGCTCGCCCCTGCTATATTTACCTTAAACTCACGATGCCTGGTCCTAAGGGACCCATCACGGTTGACGATGACAGGAGGATAGCAAGAGAGTGTAAGGAAGGGGATGCAGCTTACGCAGAAGTCGCTTGTGCTGCAGAAGAGCTCAAGTATCACCAGGCCAATGTTGATCCGGCAGATATGTCACCCCTCAAGAAGCCAACAACAGACGCTGAGCCACCCCTCAAGTTCAAACTAACGGATGACACTAAGATGGTGGATTTCGTTCCTCGCGACTCATCCAAGCAGTTTACTATCGGGGTGGGTCTCGATCCCAAATAGGAAAGCGCGCTCATCGATTTCATCCGTGAGAATCGGGACATCTTCGCGTGGAAACCTTCTGACATGCCTGGTGTACCGAGAGAATTCGCTGAGCACCATCTTAATGTTGACCCAAAAGCAAAGCCGATTCAGCAATATCTTCGCAGGTTCAATGAGGAATGACGCAAGGCAATTCGGGAAGAAGTCGCCCGTCTTTTGGCCACTGGATTCATCGTAGAGATCTTCCACCCCAAGTGGTTGGCTAACCCGGTCCTGGTGCTCAAGAAGAACGTCACCTTCCGCATGTGCATTGACTATACAAACCTTAACAGAGCTTGTCCAAAGGACCCTTTCGCCCTTCCCCGCATTGATCAAATCATTGATTCTGTGGCGAGCTACGAGCGTCTGTGTTTGCTCGACGCTTATTCCGGATATCACCAAATCAAGATGGCTGTGGAAGATCAGGAGAAGACAGCTTTTATAACCCCATTCAGGGCTTTTTGTTATGTGTCCAAGCCATTCAGGCTCAAGAGCACCGGGGCGACTTACCAACGATGCATCCAAAATTGTCTCCGTGGCCAAATCGGACGCAACGTCCACGCTTACGTTGATGACATTATGGTTAAAACTCGTAGGAGGGAGACGCTCTTGGAAGATCTAAGGGAAAATTTTGACAACCTGTGGGTATATCAAATGAAGCTTAATCCCACCAATAGTGTCTTTGGCGTCCCCGCGGGAAAGTTGTTGGGTTTCCTGGTGTCCGAACGCGACATTGAGGCCAACCCGGACAAAATTGAGGCAGTTACTTCGCTTGGAAAACCAGCGAATATCAATCAAGTTCAACGCATGGTGGGTCGTATCGTGGCTTTAAGTTGCTTCATAAGTCGCCTGGGGGAGAAAGCTATTCCCCTTTATCAGTTGCTTAAGAAATCTGTTCGTTTTGTTTGGACAGACGAGGCCAATGAAGCTTTTGAAGCCCTGAAGCAGCAGCTGGTCAACCCGCCAGTTTTGGCCGCCCCGACTGAAAAAGAACCTATGCTTCTGTACATCGCGGCAAACTCCAAGGCGGTGAGCGTGGCATTGGCTGTCGAACGGATGGAAGAAGGAAAGGAAAATCTGGTACAACGCCCGGTGTATTTCATTAGCGAGGTGTTAACCCTCTCCAAACAACGTTACCCGCACTGGCAGAAGCTGGTCTATGGGGTCTTTATGGCGAGTCGAAAGCTCAAACACTACTTCCAACTACACTTGTATCACCATTTCTTCGTCAAACTAGTGCACCTATACAATTTACCATTGTATTGGTTGTCTTGGGGACACAAGAGGTTTCTTGTATTTGATTGAAGGGTTGTTGGAGAGATACCATCTTCATCCTACACCTCCCATGGATTGATATTCATCGACTTGAGGGAAAATTGCTACAGTCCTACAAAACTCTTCACTTGGAGGCCCAATATATTCTATAAGAATAAAGTTGCGTAGTAGACATCAATCTCTTTTCTCGCACCGTTGTCGAGGAGGTGAGTCCTTGAAGGTATATATTTAGATATTACAATTCAATCTTTTAGTTTATTTTCTCACTATCTTTAGATACTACAAAAAAACTGAGTTTAGGGTGCCTCTTTCCTTCGTCTATATAATGTCTTTAGTGAAAATGATGGTTCGGAAAATTTGCTCAATTGCTAAAGGACGAATTTACGAAAATGCTTAATGTGAAATCCTTGAATGATGAGCATGATAGAAATATTGTTGGTATAAATTCTTTGAATATCCATGATGCTAATGATATGCAAAGCCACAAGCTTTGGGATGCTAAGTTTGATGAAGATGCAATTTTTAGTCCCTCAAGTTTTGATGAGCTAATTTATTATGATGATATCTTGCCTCCTATATATGATGATTACCGTGATGAAATTTATGATATAAAGAATAAGGATAACCATGAAACTTTCATGATTTTAATTTTCACATGGACTATATCAATCAATTATCTCATGATAGTTATTTTGTTGAGTTTGATACCACTACTATGAATAATAAGAATTTTCCTTGTGTGGGTAGTAATAAAAATTCTATGCTTGTGCATCATGAAAATAATGTTTTATTTTATAGTTACATTTGTGAATTCCATCATGATGCTACTGAATATTATTATGCGGGAGGAACATATGCTTGTAGGAATTGCAATAATATTAAGTTTCCTCCCTATATGTTCAAAGTTGGAAGTCATGCTTGCTTTGCCTTCTTATGCAAGTTGATTATTGCTACAATAAATTGTTTCTTGAAAAATCTATATGCATAGGAAATGGATTTAAATATTATTTTCAAGTGATTCCTGATACTCTATTGCATGCATGAATTACTACTTTTTATATGAGCATCATTGAAATCATCATGCCTAGCTAAAAGGCATTAACGGAAAGTGCTTGTTGGGAGACAAAACAACACTTTCACTTTCTGTTTTTGTGTTTTCAAATGATTAATCCACTGTGTTAATCATGTTTTATCACTTTTATTTCAATAAAGTGCCAATAAAGCCTTTGGGATAGCGTGGATACTTGTTTATCTGATTGTGTGCAAAAAGAGAAACATTTGCGCTCACTATATGAATTATCTGGTTTTACCAGACACCCAAAAAATTCTAAAACTTTTACACAACATTGCCATGAGAATTATCCGCACTTTCCTAAACTTTCTGAATTTGTAGAGTCACGGAAGTATGGTGTCCATTAAGATCTTCATAGACTATTCTAATTTTGACGGATTCTGTTTTGCATGATAGTTTGCTTATTTTAATGTTTCCGTAGCTTATATTTGGTGATCTAAATTATTTTAATGATATAATATAGTAGGTATCATGTGCAAAGTTTTCAGAATCGTGACTCAAGTCTAAGAATTTTAAGATCTTACAATCCAAACTAGCCCCATCGATTCTGCGATTTTGCTCATATAATCTAAGTTTCTACAATCCTGATAGTTGCGATTCCATGATTCACGATCCTAGCAACGGAGTTCCGATCTGATTCAGAATCGCAATTCTGACAACTTTGATCATGTGAGAACAATTATGAATCTTCTTATGACAGTAACTAAACGAATGATCTATCTTTATTACACTAATCCATATCACCAAGTTCCATTAAGTTTTGTGTGATTGAAGTTTTCAAGTTTTTGGTTAGATAACGATATGAGGTGAATAAGGAGAGGCAAGAACCTGAGCTTGGGGATGACCAAGGCACCCACAATATAATATCCAAGGAATACTCAAGCGTCCAAGATTGGGGATGCCCCGGACGTGATCCACTCTTACGTCTCCGACATTATTGTTATATCTTAGTTGGAGTTATATTTTTATTTGTCACATGATATGTGTTTTTCCTGGAACGTCATTTAAATATTTGTTATTTGTTAGATGTTATTTATAATCTTGTTTTTCAACAAAAATTTCAAAGAAATGCCTTTATAATGCTTGAATTGCATCTGTGATGTGCGTTGTACAAAAACAAAACTTAAGATGCAGTATTTGAATTATGAAAATTTACTCGAACGTGGAAACTTTCTAAAACTTTTACAAAGGACTGTCATACAAAACAATTATCATGTCCTGAATTCTCATAATTTTTGAAGTTACAAAAGTACATTGTTTTAATAGATTGCTACATGTTGTTCTCTTGGGACAAATTGTTGTCATAGTTTTGTTATCTACTTATCCTAGAGTTTTCATGGCTTATACTCGTAGATATTGTGGGGACCCTGACTTACGAGTCGATATCGCCAAATGAACATGCTCAGTGATCACAGAGATCAATGCTCACCGAACACACGGATACTTAATATTAGGAGTCTTACATCCATACACACCATTTGATACAACAAATGACCATTGCGGTCAAGTCTTACATATATAGGGCCTTGAGGGACAACACACCAAACTGGACCAATAGCGGAAATATCGATCGAAAGCATGAACCCATGCCATCAGCCTTAACCTACACGCATTCTGACTGGGAACCGTCCTTGCTCGCAAGAACGTCAGCGAGTTACTCTTCACCAAATCCTGTTCTCTCATACCTAGTCAATGAAATAACCAGTGGAAAGTGAATGAGTACTTTTGAATGTACTCGCGAATAGCCCATGATATGAACAATACAAGTGAAGGATAACAATAATATGATTCTTTGGTGGACAACAACTTGGTTGTAATAAACATGATCATGGGTATGCAACATAAGTTAAATGTGACTTTGAAGAAAAGATTACATACATCAATATATCTGTCGAGGGCTGAACATTCTGGGTTCACCCTATATGCCCAGTCACCAGACTTGGTCCTATCAACTATTTCATGTTAACTCCATTTACCACACACTTACACACATGGTTTATGCGGAAACGACTGGACGTAGTTTAAGCAGGATTACCCAACTCTCCTTGACCGTGGACACGGCTATTTGAACAGTTTTACACTCTGCAAATGTAGTACGCTGGACCCGGGAGATCCGGGAAACTTCCTTATCATCCACGACCCGCGGTATATAACATACCCGAGGTAAGTACCCGATCAATTCCTTTCCCCTGACGATACTAGACAAAGAAGTCCACTCGATTGGTACCCAGCCTACAGGATTTTTGAAAGGGGAGCTAGAATCATCCCAAATTTGTATTTAAATATAAATACAATATGAAAGTTGTTTGGAAAAATGTGCAAAGCATATATTTGGATAGGTCTTGATTTTATACACCTGCAGAAATTTGAATCCTCGGATTTGGAGCAAGAATGAACTTAATATGGAATTTTGAAATTTACTGATAAAAGAAAGGAGGTAAAAAGATTTACGAGAGAGGGCCTTAAGGGTGCATCGGGTGTTAGATAAGCCTTGGGCCGGCCTAGAGGCTCGGTACGGCCAGGAAGGAGGCCACGCTGAAGGCATACTCTGCCCTTTACGCCTCTTGCGCGAGCAAGCACCCAGAAGAGAATCCGCCTCCACTTACCTCACGCGGGCCCAGCTATTGGGATGCTGACAGGGGGCCCTGCCTGTCAAGCCCTTCTTCTTCCTCCCGTTCGACCAGGAAGGAGTAGAGGAGGCCGACCCGGCTGGCTGCGTGCATCTCCTCCGGTAGCTCCAGCCCCGCATGGCTGTGCTCCGGCCACCGGCACCCTCGGTGTGAGGTGCTGCACCTGCCTGCAGCCCTAGCTCCGCCAGGGAGCCCCTGCCCGAGGAGGGCTTCGGTCGCAGCGAATGCCGGCGATGCTGGCTGCGGTAGCTAGCACCTACGTCGTCGTTGTACAGCACGGAGCGCGGGGAGAGCTCCTAGGCACCGGGGCACGCCGGGGAGACTTCAAGGGAGATGGGGAGGCCCGGCTAGGTGCGGACGTGCGCGAAGACCGGCGGCATAGATTCGGCCATTCTCGTGAATGACTAGAAGAAGAGGGCGAAAGGGGCTCCGGGGTGCTCCAAGGAGAGAGGGAGAGGTGCGTGAGGCAGCAAGGGCTTGGGAAGGGGATAAATGGAGGGGGAGCCGAAGGGAGAGCTCAGGATCTCTCGGAGCTCAGGGGGCACGGGGAAGACACGGGTCCCAGGGGAGGCTTGGCTGCTTCTAGGCGTCGGGAAGGACCTGGACCAGTCAAATGGAATCCCCCAGTGCTCTTAGACACTTAGCAACGACCGGATGAGGTCTAGAAAAAAGAAACAAGGTGCGGAGCACTCATACTGCACGCCAGGGTGGTACCACCATGGCCACATGTGCCTGGAGTGATAACTTGACCAGTCAAACATGTCCAACATGTGGGGCACACATGCAGGAAGTAGACTCTGGAGATTGGTTGCATTTGGGGCTGGTTTGAATTGGTTTGAACACTAATTAAATTTGTAACAGGAAACTAGGGGCTGGAAAATGTAATTTTCTGAGGGGAAGTCTTGGGGAAACATTATGTCTGGCAGTGTTAGCTATGCAAGGACTACAACACTGCCAAGTTTTAGCCCAAACTAGGGAGGGTAGCTAGTGCTTGCTGTACAAAGCTACATTTCAGCCAGAAATCTAGTTGAAGATGTACTCTCATTTTCTCAACATGAGCATGCCATCTCTTGGCTTGAAATGATGCCTTGGAATGCTAGGGGTCCTTTGGAAAGAGATGGGGCTTTAGCTTAAGAAGAAGTGGGCAAGAGGTGTAAAAATGGTGATCCTATGGTAAAAATGAGAAGTAGTTACATGGAGCCTCTCTCCAATAATTGACCAGTGGCCATAGAAATTTTACTCAAGGCAAAATGTAACTATATGAAGTTGTGGTAGAAAGTTGAGCTCAAGGGTTAAAGTGGAAGGGGCCAAAGTGGCCACTTTAGTGAATGCACACAAGGTGTTTGATGAGTGGCAGAGCAATCGGATGGACTTCAATGGATATGAAACTTAACAGGATCAAATAATAGATGAAAATAGGATTGGACACCAAATTTGGAATTTGGTGGACAAGGTTTCCAATGTAGACTTGGAAAACCCATGAAATGGGCAGAAATTTCTTTCTGCTTACAAAAATATTCAAATCCATTTCCACAAATCCAATATTTGTTATGGGGACATTATTTGAGCATTAGGGCATGCCCAA
The DNA here is from genome assembly GCF_904849725.1 of Hordeum vulgare subsp. vulgare. Lineage (NCBI taxonomy): Eukaryota > Viridiplantae > Streptophyta > Magnoliopsida > Poales > Poaceae > Hordeum > Hordeum vulgare. The sequence goes on along the minus strand of NC_058523.1, from coordinate 263,390,280 downwards.
AAAGTTTGGGGTCAATTGGAGAAACTTTATAATGTAAAGTTTCCCAAAGTCAAAAATCATCAAAGTGGGTTTGAGGGGCTTGGGACAAGTTCTTCTATCATCCTTGATGCACCACTTGGTGTGGATGCATTATTGGAGTATCAGAACTTGTCTACCAAATTTGATCACATTTGGAGATACTTGACAATGTGGAGTTGCTCAAATTTGGATCTGGACAGATAGGGTTTTAGAACTATTAGGGGAAGCAATTCAACTTGGAATGAGATGAAACTTGGAAAGATCAGCAAACATATCATTGGTGACATGCTGGAATTTTACTTGAATTTATTGAGAATATTTCTTATAGAAATATTCCAAAAGCTGGAAATAGGGAGGAAGGGTCTTGAAGGGGTTTGCCAAATCGTTTGAACGTGACCATGTGTTGATACTCATTTATATGGAATATATATGTCCACTGAGTTTCTCTAAATGTTCTCAAATATTTTGAAAGCAATAAAAATAACTTTCCTTCATAAGAGATCATTTCTAGTCCCACAGGAATGCATTTAAATAAAATGGTAAAATAACTTTCAAAATAATAATTTTGTGGTTTTGGGAAGTCATTTTGATAATGGGTTTTAAATAAAATAATTGTTTCAAAATAAATTGCCTAATTTGAGGACTTGTAGTACAAATCCCATCTCACGGGTTTTGAAAGCTTAATTCAATGAAATCCTTCTTGGTAAAAATAATATTTGGTAAAAATAGTTTTTCGTCCTAAACACATGGCATGATCATTAGGCACGAGTTTGGGGTTAGGGAGGTGAGTCTGGAGAGTAACATGATTTAATGAGAATCAAACACAAGCATATAAGCAAGCAAGCAAGGAAAGAACAATCACTCCAAGCATCACAAGCATTCACAAAAAAAAGAAAAAAAATTGGTTATAATTTTTTGAAATAAGTTAATTAGTCACGAAACCTAAACAGAGGCTATTACATATATAAATTGTGGAAATGATAGTATACAGTACCTAATGTTTGAAAATTATTATGCAATTTGTCTTTGTAGTACATGAACTATTGATTTACTTTTATGTCTACTAACCTATCTCACGAGTTCTTTTGAAGTTTTGTGTGGATGAAGTTTTTGAGACTTAGGTGAAACCGGGATATGACAGGATTGAACTTGATATAAAATCTCAAGCTTGGGGATGACCAAGGCATCCCAAGTAAATATTAAAATAAGTCACTAGCCTCTAAGCTTGGGGAAGCTACACATCCCACCTATCTTCATCAACAACTATCGGTTAGACTATGTTGATCCTAAGTTCTGATTTATCCACATGATATGTGATATTATTGGAGTGCATTTTTATTTAGTTTTATGTTTGAATAAAATACTAATATCTAAAAATACTAATTGAGATAGACTCCTCACATACCTACTTAATTTTTCGACTACTCATTGATATTCACTTATATCTTTTGAGAGTAGTTGGATTGTTTGCTCTTGTGCTTCACTGGTATCCTAAGAGTAAATTGTGAATGAATGAAATATTATAAAAATGAAATTATCAGTGTTCTTTATGTCTTCTACTAGTTTCACATTTAGTTTCGAAATATAAATGTATTGAAGTTTGACAATCACTTTATTGGTCATATGAGCAATTCATGAATGATTACTATAAGAAAGAGAACTTTCACATACAAATATATTATCTAGGGCATATTTAATGATTATGAATAACCATTAATTATTTTCAACATTGATTGAATAGTTGAAGTCGAAAAAGGAAGAAAACGTAATGGTTATGTATGGGTATATTTGCATGGAAGTTATATTGTTATGGACCGTCAAACATGTGCTGCTTGTTTAGAACCTTTTGCTAGCCGAAACTTCATATTAAGTAGGGATACTACTTGTGCATCCAAATCCTTGAGCCAATTTTCTTCCATGAAAGTCCACCATATCAACCTATATATGGAATTTCACTGCCATTCGAAGTAAAGTTGCATGTGCCACCTCTCAATTCTTCAAATAAACATTTGTTTTCTGTGCTCGTATCACTCATGGAGCAATGGGGCGGTCATTATCTCCCATTTTAAGCGATTTATTCTCAAGATGAGTGTTTATTCAATTGTCATTGCACGAGAGAGGATGGTAAAAGGGATTCTTAGTCCTGCATAATAATAAAAAACCATAACTCCCCTAAAAAGTTGATTGTTTGGAGAGCACCCGTTGATATGCCTAGCCATGGAATGTGTTTGAATGGTGGAGGGGGAATAAAATTTGAATTCCATTTGGGAACCGCCAATAATGTGAGTAGCATGGAATATATTGAAAACTGTGTTGTGATGTTGACAGGAAAGGCACACCACCCGGAATATATTCATCTCTATTTTAAAACAATGAGATTTGGCACCTCTCTAAATCCCCGCTTCCCTCTATGAAGGGACAATCTATTTACTTTCATGTTACTTACTTTTCATGTTGAGTCAACTTCTTATTCCAACCTCAATCTATTAGTTGACAAGCACCATGTGGTGGGGAAAGATCTAAAGATATATGTCCGCTCAATATGTTTGATCATGATTAATTATTGTTGACAATTATATTTATGATAATTATTTTGGGAGGCAAAACATTAAGCCCCTATCTTTCTTTGTGTTCGATTGGTTGTTACTTGTTCAAAAAATATTCTTCGAGTATTAGCAATCACAGAAGACTATATGATAATTGAGTATGTGGATCTCTAACTTAGACTTAATGATGCATTGAAATTGTTTGATGACTAAGAACATATGATGTTGTGTTTCAAGAGAATGCATTGTTTGAACCATGACATGTGAATTGATTGCTACGCAACCATGATGTTTTTATGAAAAAATTGATGGTTACGATGCTATAAAAAGTGATTGGAATAATCATTGATCAAACTTACATACTATGCTAGCATTCACACTTCATAAATTATTTCTTTTATCATTTATCTACTCGAGGACAAGTAGGAATTAAGTTGGGGATGCTGATACGTCTCCAACGTATTGATAATTTATGAAGTATTGACGCCATGTTTGCCTATGTTTCCAATACTTTTATATGGCTTTGATGCACTTTATATGATTTATTTTGAACTAACCTGGACTAACGATATTTTCAGCAGAATTACCATGGTGTTGTTTTTGTGCACAAAATGAAATTTCTCGGAATCGCGTGAAACATTTTTTATCTAGAGCAAATTAGCAATACTGGAGCGAAAAACCACTGGTTGGGAGCTACCTATGGGCCACAAGCCAAATGGGCGCCCCCGTAGGCCACAGCCTGATCGCTTGTGGGGCCCACATGGCTCCATTTTGCGTGATTCTAACGCCAAAAATTCCTATATATACACAAAACACCAGAAATAAAGAGAGAACTTCCGCTCCACCGCAACAACTGTCTGTATTAACAAAACAACCATATGGAGACTTTTCAAAACCCTACCGGAGAAGGGAATTCATCTCTAGTGGTCATCTTCATCATCCCGACGGAGGGCATGATGAGGAGGGACTAGTTCACCATCAAGGCTGGGGGTATGTACCGGTACCTATGTGTTCAATCTCTCAAATCGTGTTATTGAGATGGCGCGATCTTGAAGTATCATGGGATTTCCTAATATAGTCGATCATATGTTCTTCTTCCCTTGCCATCTTGTTGTGATGAATGGAATATTTCCCTTTAAGATCTCGTTATGTTGGATTGAATATTTCGGTCTGAGAACACTTGATGTATATCTTACATGCGGATACCTGTAGTGACATTGGGTTATTCAAGTCATTAACTTGATATATGTTATGTCATCAACATCTGGATTCCGATGACATTGGGGATCTATGGATAGGGGTTGGTTGCACGTTTTCCTACTATGTTCTCCGATAGAAATCTTGGGATCTATGGATAGGGGTTGGTTGCACATTTTTTGATGCATGTCACATAATTTAACCATGGATACTTGAGGTGGCATTGGAGTATCTAGGTGACATTAGGGTTGATGGATATGTATCATGGTTGTTATTCTAGTACGAACACTAGTGTTGTTTGTGACACTTATAGGAATAGCTCAAAAGATTGATCAGAAAAAATAACTTTGAGGTGATGCTACTACCTACACCAATTTCATCTTGTTTTTCTTCGCTAGATAGGAACTTTGGAGTGATTCTTTTTGCATGTTGAGGGATTACCATATGATTCTACTATGTTAGCATTGTTGAGAGATTGAACCAACGAAAGTATTAAACCTAGGCCTTATTTTCAAGCATTTATACAATGTTTTGCTCATTGTTTTGCACTTCCTACCTTGCTGTTTTTATATTTTCAATTTTAAAAATCTATATCTACTATCCATATTACCCTTGTATCACCACCTCTTCGCCGAACTAGTGCACGTGTACAATTTGCCATTGTATTGAGTGTGTTGGGGACACAGGAGATTTCTTGTATTTTATTGTCGGGTTGTTTGAGAGAGACCATCTTCATCCTACACCTACCACGGATAGATAAACCTTAGGTCATACACTAGAGGGAAAATTGCTACTATCCTACAAAACTCCTCACTTGGAGGCCCAATATAGTCTACATGAATAAAGTTGCATAGTAGACATCACGGCTCACACTGGCCGGATGATAGCGGACCCGATGCGGTAGTCCTCCGTTGATCCTGAGCATTGAGGAACGGGGAGGTGGATAGGGGGTTTCGGTGCTCGATTAGGAGGATGAGAGGGCTAGTAGAGCAAAGAAATGGTGTCGAGATAACTTAAATAGGCAGGAGGGTGGACCACACGCTCGTGCGCCGACGAGGTTGTTTCCGATGCTGGAGAGCGCGGGGGTTTGCAGGGGTGAGTCTTGGGACTTCCTGGGGTAGGACTGGGCCCACGGGAAGAGAAGAGAGAGAGAGGTGAGAGTCAGGGCATCACGTGTGTGAGGCCGAGCACTAGCACGCTCAGGTAGCCATGGCGCGCGTGTGATTGGGAGAGAGAGGAGGGGGACAAGAGGGTGGAGTGTCCCGGATACCGAGGCAAGCCAATAGGCGAGAGGGAAGAGCCAGAGGCTGTCAGGACATGGGATTGGGGGCGGCTACAGCGCGGGAGTGCACTGTAGCACGCTCCAGAGCATGCAAATGGCCGGCAAGGCCGTTTTCCCATGCGCTCTGGGTACCCCACCTTGTCTAGTGGTACTTGGAGTATTCCGAGATGTTCTTTGGATACTCTACTAGGGGCGAGATGGGGTAGAAGTAGAACGGAAGGGGAAAAGAGCTTCTGCCTAGGCTGTCCAGGTAAGAAATGTGGGGTTTTACCCCACCAATCATGGAACAATATCCATAGGAATTTTAATGGAGATCGAAGAGGTGAGATAGTGACTATGGTAAAAAGTAGGAGTCAGGGAGAACAATGAATGGGGTTAACACAGGGTTTTTACTAAATCACAAGAAGGCATTTCATGGCTGTTTGGGAAAGATAACTTTGCCCACTTGCTATGAGATTTGACAGGATCAAGTGATGAGTAAAAATAAGCTTGATCACAAGATTAAGCCTATTTGAAGAAAGTTGACAATGTAGACTTGGTAAACCCTAGAAATGTGCAGATTGTGGTTTTGTTCGATCCAGCTAGGAAAAAATATTCCTCCTGATGCACCACTTGGTGTGGTGGCATTATTTGATTCTTAGAGCGCGCCCACAAAGTTTGGGATCAAGAGAAGAAACTTGACATTGTAAACTTGCCTAATTTTGGATCTGGACAGAGAGGGTGTTGGAATATTTTGGTGGATAAAATAAATTGGAATTGAAATGAAATTTTGCAAGATCATCACCTATATCATGTGTGACTTGCTAGAATTTTCATGAAATATTTCAAAAGTGTTGTTGCGGGATGCAATCACCATCCTGTTTGGGGCTGCTGGCTAGAGTTGTCGGTGCTGGGGTTGCCAAAAGTGCTGTTGCGAGTTGCAATGACCATCCTGTTTGGATCAGCCAAGTCAAACATCTGGATTAGATGAGAGGGAAAAGCAATAAGAGGAAAACGTGCCTAAGGGGGTTGGTATAGTGGATGTGTGATCAAACAATGGTCGAAATACCAAACATATAACATTAAGATAAGATGGGCGGTGTATTCTCTTGCATGTTGCCTAAGCTAAAAGCACGACTTGCATCAAACACAAATAACAAAAACAAACAACAAGCAGACATGGTTTCATATGAACCATTACACGGACTTGACTTCATATGAGGGGTACATGACTTATCCTACCCTAGGGGTTCTCGGACTCAAGTGGTGGATTGCTCGGTCTCATACTCCCGCTCCTCTGGATCTTCCTCCTTTTCATCATCCATACAAGGGTCGTCACCGATCGATGGGGTTAGAAAATGACGAGGTCCATCCCAGTGATGCTTCGCCGGTGGGCTAGTAAAGAGCAAACAATACACCTTCGCGTTCATGCGATGTTGCTGAGATGTTCGCAAAGAGGTGGCATCTCTAGCTTGGGGTACTCCTCCACTGTAAGCAATAACTGGTTGTCCCTTGGAATCTCCATCCTTCTTGATCTCGTCTGGCCTCATCTTGCCTTGATGAAGTAACTTGTGGGTGTGGAGAAGTTCCTTGTGAAGCTTCATGGACTCCTTAACCAGGTTGTGAGCCAGACTATCGGCGGAAAGGCTAAAGTAGGTCTGGAATCTAAGTGGTGTTCCATCCTCCTTGTATGGGACCAACATACAACTCTCGTCAATATCATCCTTCCTGAGAGGTAGGTGGTAGGTAGCTGGCTTATCAACCATCTCTAGGATGAGGTCTCGAAGGTGGATGAGTGCTTTCCATGCAGCTGTCTCGACTACGATCACCAAGGTCTCCATCTGTGGCCCATCAAAGAACCAACTCGTGCGGGAGTCGTTTTCCTTCATGACCACATCAATGTGGTACTCCTTCGTGGTGGCATAGACCCAGTGCTCGTGGTAGAGGAAAATGGGTGGTTGACGAAACTAGCACTTCACCAAGCTATCCTCAAGGAGTATGGGAAAGCCGGATTCTAGGAGGTGTTCGGGTATGATGGGCATCTACAAAGGTTTAAGTGGAGGATGTAAGTACAATTTTGAAAGTAGAGTGGAATAGGTAAGAAGTGCATAAACTCCTAATTATAGGTACTAGCTATGCTTTTAGAGAGGGGTTTCATCCTAACAAACATTCATGCTAACTAAGGCTTTCTACAGTCACGATGACTCTGATACCAGCTCTGTGGGGACCCCGACTCATAAGTCGTGATCACCGATAGCACGTGTATAGTGATCCCACAGATCAGTTCTCATTGACCATAGAGAAGGTGTACAATCAAGAGTCTTACATCCATACATACCGTCTTACATGAATAAAGACTATCAAGGTCAAGTATTACATAGATAGGTCGTGAAGGCCAAACACCAAACATAACTAGCAGCGGAAATCCTGATAGAAAGCGTGAACACATGGCATCTACCTTTAACCTAGAGGAATTCTGACTCGGAAGCATCCAAGTTCACATGCTCGCCACCAACAAAATTTCGCCATATTCCTGCTCTTCCCTTCCTGGCGAATTAAATCACAAGTGGCAAGCCAATAAATACTTTGAATCTACTCGCAAGCAACCCATGTTTGGATTGAGGCAATAACAATGCATGATATTGCACTAAGTAGGTAAGTTGCAAAAAGCTAATTTTAAGTGCAATAACATGATCAAACATCTTGTAAAGGCATGAATCATGAGGTGGAAAATATCCATATGAACTAGCTACAAATATCAATGTAAGCACGGGGTTGAACATCTCATGTTTGACCATCATGATAAGTGAACTGACTTTGTTCAAGTATCATCTCACCCCTCCACCACACAAACAATCCAAGATTTTGTGAAAACATTTGGAAGTAGTTCAAGGGGCACCACACAAATGTCCTTGACCATGGACACGACTATTCGAATAGTTTTCTACACTACAGAGGTTGTGCACTGTACCCACAAGACTCGGGTTATTTCTGTGTCATCCATGACTCACGTATATTACGTACCCGAGGTAAGAACCCGACCAATGCCTTTCCCATTGAAACACGAAACAAAGAGTCCAGTCGTTGGCCCACGTCCTCATGATGTACATCATACGAGACTCGCTCAAGATCGTACCATCCCTTACGGGAAACAAGGTGTGCCCAGTGTGTGTAAAAATAGCCCATGCTCTCCCTACCTTGCATGCCCTGTATCGAGAGGGTGATTTTGTCCCTCTCACCACTAGTAATGCGGGCTCTCTTCTAGCATTGACAAAGTAATCAACAAGGCCCCGTCCAATAAAGGGGTATCGCGGTCGCTCATGTAAGGTTGGGACGGTCGACAAATCTTAAATCTAATATTTTTTTCGAAAATACACACACACATACACAACTAGCTCCAATACCTAGTTCTTTCTCAACATCATCTCCCTCGGGCATTAGTGGCACCCTACGGGGTTTTCGAAAAGTCTTTGCAATAATCTCCTTTCTGACACCATGCTTTTTCCCATCCAACTTGTGTAGCAACTACTTAGCATCCTAACTGCTTCCCACCAACACAACCCTCATAGGAAGGTAGGGTCATTCTCAGTGCAAGTATGAACTAGGAAAGTAAAAAAAGGTAACCCATCACGGTGGTCACTGATTCATCATGATTCAATGCATCGAAATAAAGTGATATAGGCCATGTATAAAATGGTTTGTTAGACATGGTCAAAAGGTGCTTGCCTGGTTCAAAAAAGTCCTCGTAGTATTCAAATCCTCCTTGCTCAAGCACTTTGTTAACAACACAATCTATTCATCGCGATATAACTCGCAAAATAAGGTCACCTAAAAAATAGAGAAAATAATACACTCCTAAAAATGTCAAACCACTTTTGTAAAATACTAGGTTAAATACTAAAAATACAAAAAATATTAGTCTGTGGTTCTAAAGTGTTAAAATTCATGAAAACATTTTTAACAAAAAATTAAAATTCTCAGAAGGGGTTTTAAACAAAATAGTAGAAAAAATATTTTCAAAGTGATGCACAAGTGTGTCGGGACCCCGATCCAAAGTCATAGGAATCCAGCCTGTAACACATCGCATCTCTTTGCCGTCTCACGCACGGTTAACCCCATGGCTGCAGCCTTACCTTAGCCGGGACCGTTTGCGCCTTTTGACTCGCGTATGCAATTGCGTCGCTAGCAATCCAATGACAAAGAACCCGGATCGACATGTCTAGTCATAAACCAAAGTGGCAGTTCCGCACAGGGACAGGCATACATGACCCAGCAAAGCAGGTGTCGGTCACCTGCGAATGTAGACGATTCATAGCAAGCTACAAGGACTCCATTACATCGCGTGACATTTCCCCAAAAGGGACAGACACAAAAGCTAAGAAGGACACACGCCGGTCAACCAATGTCTCCAGAGCAGTAGCGAGCTACCATGGCTCGGTTGATCACAAAGGGGCATTTCCCTATAAGGAATGATACTAAAGTCTACGGCTAGGTAATCGAACCCCATACATATCAAGTACGACACACGTACGCATGGCATACCGATATGTATAGCTACATCGATGGCATCACAACATAAACATAAACATACAAGCTTTATTTAAAAGGCTCGGAAGAGCCTCGCACACAATATTACATAGTAGGGGTCTCACAACACATCATAACAGTCATTCAAGTTACAAGCCCGCGGAAGTAGATAAGCTGTCTGAGTACAGACAGATGAAACTAGCAGGCACATGGCCTGACTATACTACAGACCCACCCCAGGGCCAGATCGTAGCTGGGATACCAGCTACTCATCGTCATTGATGTCTAGGAAGAACCCTCCGTTAGGGTTATTAACAACCTCTGCAACAAATATTAAGCAAACATGAGTACGGAGGTACTCAGCAAGGATTTAGGATAACTATCTACTCAGAAAGCCAGCATTTGACTCGTGGCTAGACAACTTGCAATTTTAAATAATTTTGACAACTTGATTTCTCGCACACGAGTCCACTAACACCAGAACAATACTCCATCGTGGAATCATTCTGTCTCCATACGTGAATGTCGTCCACGACACTCACGCTGATCTTGACAATTTTATGAGTAGCCATTGAAGTTATCTATGAACAACATATGTCTCCAAGTAGTCCATATCCGCAGACGCGGCTATTCGAATCGATCATAACCCTGCAGGGATGTACTTCTTCACACATGCTCTCGCCACTTATCGCCATGTGCATGTCATGCACCTCGGCAACCTTCAAGCGGAAGCCCAGCGAGGGAGTCGGCCACGACCATTAACCACACTAATACTTAGTCCAGGACTATCACCTATCTGAGGGTAACGCGCACGGAAGTCCGGCCGAGGTTTCCACCACGGCCCCAAACGATGTGCGCAGGGTTCCCAAGCCCACCATCCGGGTGCTACTTGGTACACCGTGCCACTGCCTACCGCATCACAGCCCACCACTCAGGTCAGTGCTATGCACGGCCTCCAGCATGACTATAAACACCAGAAACTACTTGCAACTCCTGGACCGAGTACTAAGCGATTAATAAGTCGAGAGGGTCAATTAAGTATCCCAACGTGTGGTAGTATCTAGTCTTGGATTACATACATGGAACTCAGTTCCTAAGAACGGTTCCAATGAAACAACCCGCCATGTACTCCTACATGGCCTTTCACCGATACCTTTACCAAATCAGGTTCAACACACAACCCTTACTTACTGAACACATTCTCACAATTCTGTTCATCTCCCAGATGACAAACCATACACAACTCTAAGCATAGCATGCATAGTAGGATAAGGCACATCATGGCTCAAGCATCTACCAGGTATGCTAGGTTGCAAGGTTCGGCTATTTACTGTGACAAAGACAGGTCATGCAAAGGAAGTGGGTTCAACTAACGTGGCAAAAGCAGTTGAGCATTTGATACTAATGCAATAAGTAAGTGCAGGAGCAAGAACATGGGATTTATCGGGATGATCAAAATGGTTGTTTGCCTTGTTGCTCAGAGGAGGGACAATATCCGTTAGTCGGATATTCAGTGGAATCCGGAGGAGCGGAGCCTACCGAAAGAAATGACAACAATCAATAACAATCATATGCAACAAGATGATGCATGCGCATGACATGAGGATGGAAGGTGGTATGCTAATATAGCTAACATTTATTAGGTTTGAAGTTTATTTGAATCAGATTCAATATCACTTCAAACGGGGTATTCTCGAATACCGTTTTAATTGATTCGACCTGATGCTCAGATTAACTTGGTTTTAACATGCAGGGAAATGATATGTTAAGTTGTTGGTTGTGATTGGTCAAGGTTTGATCATAGCATTTGTAATGGAATTCAAATGATTTTGAAATTCCAATTCCAAAGCATTTATTAAATTTAACCTATTCATTATTCTACATGATTGGTCCAGTAATATTTTCAAACATGTTTTAAAATAACATATTCAGATTCCTTGGATTTTTTTGATACTTTTTCATATATAAATTATTTTCATTAGAGTTACAGATTAATTTCTACGATTTTTAGAAGTTTTGGGTATTTTCTTGAATTCTTTGAAAACATCCAGACCCGCAGTGGGACCCACTGGTCAGTGACTCTGGTCAGTTTTACATTAGTTTTAAACTTAATTAGTTCATTAAGAGCATTGGACCCACATGTTAGTGACTTTTTAGTTTTATTGATTTTATTTTTATTAATCCAAAACATGCAGAGGCTGGGCCCACGCGTCAGTGGCTCAAGCCAGCTGAGATCCACCGGCGGCGTGGTCGTCCTTGCCGGCGGTGAGCCTGCGGCGACCACCAGTACGGCGGAGGGGCTCGGAAACGGTGCACAGGCGGCCAAACTCTACCCGGAGTGCACCAGAGGAACGACACGTCTCCCGTAGGTTCATTTTTGCACTTAGCCAGGGCTGATCTGGCCGGAGATGACGCCGGCGACGAACTTGGCGGTGGCCAAAGCTCGGGCGTCATCGGGGTCATCGAAACAGAGGGAGCTACGCACGGGACTGAGCTCCTAGGGCATCTACTCGACGGCCTGAAGCTGCTGGTGGCCTCAGAAGGACGAGCTGTTCACCGGAGGGCTACCGGCGACGAGCTTTCGCGGCGGATCTCGTCAGGCTCTGGTGAAATCAAGGCTAGAGGAGGGGATCGAAGGGGGAAACTTGGGGGAAAGCTGCGCCAGCTCACGTTTGCAGTGGTGGCGCTAGCTTGCTCGGGGACGGCCTGGAGAGGGAGTACGCCGACGATAAACTTCGCTGACCCGAGGAAGAAGACGACTGCGTCTCGTCGTTTCACTGCGTCTCGGTGTCGGGCTCGTGGCTAGGAAGCTTCATGGAGCTGCGGCGGTTCTATTGTGCGGCTCAGGAGGGAAAAAGGTAGGCTAGAACGACGGCGAGCTCGAGCTCCGCTCGGGCTCCAATGGCGACAGCGGGGAACGAAGCACAGGGGGAGAATGAGGAGAGGATGAGCTCGGGCACGCCTTAGGAGGGTTATCTCCTCGCGTGCCAGTGCAAAGCGGCAGCCAGGCAGCCGCACAGGTGCGTGGCCGCGGTGGAGTACGCGGCGGCCACCTCCTGCTGCCCACTGGCGGGGAGGAAGACGACAGGAAGAAGCTGGGTCGAGCAAGGTGAGCGACAGGTAAGTCTTTCCTCATTTTTTTTCTATTTTGTTTTCTGTATTACTAACTATTTTAGTTTGCTATTTATTTCATCTCCAAAATAGTTTACCAAAAATATTTTCAACACACCAGAATATTTGTTGGAATATATCCAACCATTCTTGAAGTTTTCAGCATTTTTGAAAACTTAAAGTTTTTGAATTCAAATTTTAAACTTGAATCCAGTAGCTTTTTGCATTTAAATAAAATGCCAAACGTGTTATAAAATAGTTTTCTTCACTGCTTATTTGCTTCCATGAATTATCAGAAAAGTTCAACTTTTCTTGAGGCCATTTTGGGTTCATTGATTGGAACAAGTTTAGAATTTCTTTGAATTTGAGAAGTGGCTAGGGTTTTTGAGTTTTGCTACACCACTTGCTTTGATCTTGTTGAAATTTTCTTGGATGCAATGCAAAGAAGATATGAGCACAATGCTATACTTGATTAGGGTTTCAGGGATGTGACAACTCACCCCCACTCAATAGAATATCGTTCCGAGATTTAGAAGTCGTCGGGAATAACGCTGGATACTCAAGTCGGAGACGATCCTCTCTTTCCCCTGTTGCCTCCTTTTAAGAATGATTTGACCATTGAACTTTCAGAAACTTGAGGTTTCGACGTCGAGTGGTACGCTCAGCTTGATCAAGAATACGCACACGGTATTCACTGTATGAAAGGTTATCTTGGAGATCAAGCGTTTCGTGGTCCACTTCACGGATAGGATCCAAAAAGCAACGCCTGAGTTGCGAGACGCGGAAGACATCATGAACCTTGGAAAGATGTGGAGGAAGTTCCAACTGGTAGGCAACTTCTCCTCATTTGGCAAGAATGCGAAAAGGACCAATGTAACGAGGAGCCAACTAGCCCTTGATACCGAATCGCTGGGTACCCTTCAAAGGTGTAACCCAAAGGTAAGCCTTCTCGTCAACTTCAAAGGTCACAGCCTTATGATGACGATCATATTGGCTCTTTGACGAGACTGGGCTGTTTTCAAATTTTCACGAATAATGCGAACCTGCTCTTCTGCATCCTGGATCATATCCGGGCCAAAGAGTTGCCTCTCTCCGGTTTCTGACCAATTAATAGGTGTTCGACATCTTCGTCCATAGAGAACTTCAAAAGGGGCTTTTCCCAAGCTTGATTGATAACTACTGTTATAAGAAAATTCGGCGAATGGAAGGCACTTCTCCCAATTCATACCGAACGATATAACACAAGCTCGGAGCATTTCTTCTAGGATTTGATTTACTCTTTCTACTTGAGCACTTGATTGATGTTGGAAAGCAGTGCTAAAAGATAAGTGAGTCCCCATAGCATTCTGAAAAACATTCCTAGAAGCGAGAAGTAAACATACTCCCACGATCTGAGTTCATCTCCAGGGGAACACCATGAAGAGACACTATTCGAGAGATATCTAACTCTGCTAGCTGGCTACGTGTTATACTCTCACGAACTGGAAGAAAATGAGCTACTTTGGAGAGACGGTCAATGACCACAAAGATAGCATTATTCCCTTTCTTGGTCTTGGGAAATCCGGTAATGAAATCCATACTAACTTTATCCCATTTCCATTCAGGAATAGCTAAAGGTTGAAGGGTGCCAGCAGGCCTTTGATGTTCTGCCTTAACTCGACGATAAACGTCGCAGTTAGCAACGAACTCAACAATTTCTCTCTTCATCCTGGTCCACCAAAACCTCTGGCGTAGGTCCTGATACATCTTAGTACTTCCGGGATCAATGGTGAGAGGAGAATCATGAGCCTCCTTAAGGATCAATTGCCGCAGAAGTTTGCTCTTAGGAACCACTAAACGGTTCTGAAAGAACACAACACCCTTCTCATTGAGGGAGAAATCCCTAGCGTTTCCGCTAGCCATATTCTCCTTGAGCCGGGATATACCCTTATCATAAGCCTGCACGGCTATGATTTGATCCCTAAGAGTAGGCTTCGCCGCCAGGGTAGAAAGGAATGCTTGAGGAACAATATGAAGATTCAACTTCCGAAATTCCTCATAGAGATGTGGTTGACCTTGTTGTAGCATCAAGTTGTTACAATAAGATTTACGACTTAGTGCATCAGCCATAACATTGGCCTTCCCCGGGGTGTAAGTTATCCCTAAGTCGTAATCCGAGATCAACTCAACCCACCGTCTTTGCCTAAGATTCAAATCCGGCTGGGTGAAGTTATATTTCAGACTTTGGTGATTAGTGAATATTTCGCAACGATTACCGAGGAGGTAATGTCGCCAGGTTTTTAGTGCATGGACTACAGCTGCAAGCTCAAGATCATGTGTAGGATAATTATCCTCATGTGGACGCAACTGTCGAGATGTGTATGCAATCACATGACGATCTTGCATGAGAATGCAACCTAAGCCTTGTCGCGAGGCGTCGCAATAGATAACAAAGTCCTTAGAAAAATCTGGTGGTAGCAACACAGGTGCGGAAGCCAGGCGTCTTTTCAGTTCCTGAAAACTATGCTCACATTATGGTATCCACTCGAACTTTTTATCTTTCTTGAGGAGTTCAGTTAGAGGCTTTGCAACCTTGGAGAAATTCTCGACAAAGCGGCGACAATAGCACGCTATACCAAGAAAACTCCTAATGGCTTAACCGATTTAGGTTGAGTCCAATCAAGGACGGCTTGAACTCTCTCGGGATTGACAGCAATACCCTTACCAGAGATTACGTGGCCTAGATAGGTCACTTCTGGTAACCAAAATTCACATTTTGAAAACTTGGCAAAAAGGCGATGCTCTAAAAGTTTCATCAATACCAGCCTTAGATGCTCGGCATGTTCCCGTTCGTTCTTCGAGTAGATGAGAATATCATCGAGGTATACCACAACGAATTTATCCAAATACTCCATGAAGATTGAATTCATCAGACGAGAGAAGGTGGCTGGGGCATTGGTTAAACCGAAGGACATGACGGTGTACTCGTATTGGCCATAATGAGTAACAAAAGCCGTTTTTGGAATGTCCCCGTTCTTGATCTTGATTTGATGGTATCCCAACCTCAAATCCATTTTTGAGAAGACTGAGGATCCAGCGAGCTGATCATACAGGTCATTGATCCTGGGGAGCGGATACTTGATCTTTATGGTAACCAGATTACCTGGTTGATAATCTACAACCATCCGATCTGTTCCATCCTTCTTCTTGACGAAGAGGACGGGGCAAGCCCAGGGAGAAGAGCTAGGACGAACGAAACCTTTATTCAAGGCCTCATCTAGTTTCTTCTTTCGTTCGGCTAGCTCCAGGGGTGCCATTTTATAGGGTCTTCTGGCTATTGGAACAGTTCCCGGAACAAGATCTATTACGAACTCTACATCTCTGTCAGGTGGAATTCCTGGCAGTTCCTCTCGAAAAACATCCGGGAAGTCACGGACTACCGGAATGTCTTCAAGTTCCGGAAGAGGGTTAGCATTGAGGGAATAGAGTTGGCATTTGGCAACTCGAGTAGAGACATTGACTATCTCTCCCGAGGGATGGGTAAGCTGAACATTTCTAGAATGAGTATCAATCTTGGCATAATGGGCTGACATCCAGTCCATACCCAAGATGATATTAATATCCGAAGATTTCAGGGCTATCAATGAGGCTAGAAAAACTAGCGTGTCTACTAGAATTTCATTGTCATAGGTTATCCTAGAGGTTTGCCACTTACTACCAGGAGCCTGGAGAACCAATGGAATTGGCATATCACAAAAAGACATGTTATGCAACTGTTCATAACTTTCTGAAATGAAGGAATGAGAAGACCCACTGTCAAAAAGAACAGATGCTTGGTGATGATTAACAAGAAGCGTACCCAGTATGACGTCGGGATCCTCTGCAGCTTCTTCTACTCAGACATAGTTCACACGGCCACGTGCAGGAGTTGGCTTCACATAGTAAGCTTTGCCCGACTTGCCTTGCCCGACGGACTTTTCGGGTTTCTTGGGACCCACATTCTGAGGACACTCACGGGAATAGTGCCCTGGTTCTCCACACTTGTAGCATATCACTTGGTTGGCACGTGGTGCAGCATTGCTAGCTGGACCACCATAGGTTTTTGCTGGAGGGTTGGTCTGATTCGTCTGAGGCGCCACATAGGATGGCCTCGGAGTGTATCTTGGCGGCAGAGAACTGTTTGGAACCCACAGCCTGCGTTTTGGAAACGCGGAACCAGATGACGAGCCAAAGTCATGGGAGTGCTTCTTTGTGGCTTCGAAGTCGGTATGACCAGTCTCAGCACGGATCGCCTTGTTGACCAGGGCTTGGAATCTTGTACACTCGTGGAGGCGCAAATCACGATGAAGCTCAAGGCTCACACCCTTACAGAATCTTGCTTGCTTCTTGGCATCAGTAGACACCTCCTCTGTTGCGTAGCGGGCGAGGTTACCGAACTCGCGGCTATAGGCATGCATGATCAACTTGCCCTGGGTGAATGCACATAACTCCTCTCTCTTTCTTTCCATCAGGCCCTCTGGAATATGGTGCGGACGGAAGGCTACACTAAAGTCTGCCCATGTGGCTGCTGGTTCAGCAGGACGCATAGCTTCAAAGTTCTCCCACCACAGATTGGCAGATCCTTCCAGAAAATACGCCGCAAAGGTCACCTTGTCGGCCTCAGAAACATTCGCAGAGCGAATCTTACGTGAGATACTGCACAGCCAATCATCAGCGTCGAGGGGATCGACGAAGTGATGGATCTTTGGAGGATTCAGCTTCACAAAGTCATTGAGGGACACTCCAGCATTCCTAGGCTGACGAGCCGTACTTTGCTCAAAACGCTCTAATAGTCGGTTGGTCTCCCTTTTGATTCTCTGTGCCTCAAGCATAAATTCCGCCAGAGAGGGCGGGTGTGGCAGGTCTTCCTGCGATGCTTGACTACCCTCGCCTTGCTCATGAGCAGGGGCACGGTTCAACCTGGTGAACACCATCCTGACAAACAAACCCACAGCTTAGACCAATATCATCATCAATACTAGCTACGGATTAAGAATGCACTGAACACATGGAATACGGAAATGAATATCCGAACAACATGGTAACAAGCAATTGCTATATATACACCATGGTTCATACACACCCTTACATAGTTCAGTACAACGTTAACCGAAGAGCAAACTACTGAAATTATGAAACTACTCAATAGAGGCTTACAAGCTTCCTATGCATTATTTATCTAGATCTCCGGAATTCATTTCACATCACAAGCATACTTCACAAGTCACACAGGACTGTGAAAGTATAGCTACTACCATACTATCCTTCCACTCATAGTTCAGGCATCCGCATAGAACATCTCATAAAGATTGCCACCATGGCCTGGAAGCTCAACCTGCGGATCAGGAAATACTCTGGGCTAAGATCCCTGGGATCCATGAGGACACGGATGTGGCCTTGGTCCCCTGACTGGTGGTAGTAGGAGTCCCCGAAGAGGGGTGACTCCTCCTATAGCTGTCCAGTCAACATGGGCCGGAAGATGGGTTCTAACAGGGTTCAACATCTCCATATCTCCATACCCTGTCTGGACTACCAGTGCAAGCTGGGTCAAAGCCGTCCACAGACCGGCACGTGTAGCATAAAGCTCCATGTGGAGAGCACGAGCATCCCTGTCTCTGTTCTCTAGCATCTCAGAAGTGGACTGGAGTAGCGGATCCTCCATAGAGGGATCAAAATAAACGCCGCTGAGATATCCCTCTTCACCTGGCTGAGAGGCAGGAACATAGTAGAACTCTGAATTCTGCAGGAGTGCATGCCTCGCCCTCATAATGGTCAGCATTGAATAGGAAGCTTCTTGTACTGCCATGTCAACAGTGACTCCCAATCCATAGGACCAATGGATTGGCTCCTCAGCTCCAGGGTAGTCTGGAAATACCCTAAAAGTGCAGATGTACTGGCTCTGGTTGAAGTCTCGGTACTGTTCCTCCACTGTGTAGTCTGGGTACAAGCGATAACCGCACACCGACATCACCCTGACCAGCATGGCCATTTGACCCGACAAATCAATGCACCTGGTCAGACGAACCACCTGACGAGAAGGACGGCCAGGCATCTGAAAATAGAGAGTAATGCAAAAGCATTAGAGCTCTGATTGCAAAATTGGGCAGCATAACGGCTGTAAATGCTCAAAAAATTTTTTGAGACAACCCAAAAATAGAATAGCGTAACCACTCAACTATCAAGTTCAATGCTCTAATCATCAAACTTACCTCCTTTTCTTAGGAATAAAAGAAACCCAAAATAACTCTTGACCCGTAGTCCTATAATCTACCGATCAGAAACACGAGCCTAGAAGAAGATGAGTAACCTAGTCCTTAATTCCCCCAGAAAAGACGAGGATGAGCAGAATAGAATAACTTGAGAAGAAGACAAGAGTCTTACGTTCCCTTCCACAAACAATTCCCTTCTATGTAACTAAAGCAATTCTAGACTCAACTTCGACCAGTTTGGCTTAGTAGTCCTACAGTCAGTTAGGCTCTGATACCAACGTTGTCGGGACCCCGATCCTAAGTCCTAGGAATCCAGCCTGTAACACATCGCATCTCTTTGCGGTCTCACGCACGATTAATCCCACGGCTGCAGCCTTACCTTAGCCGGGAAAGTTTCCGCCTTTTGACTCGCGTATGCAATTGTGTCGCTAGCAATCCAATGACAAGGAACCCAGATCGACATGTCTAGTCATAAACCAAAGTGGCAGTTCCGCACAGGGACAGGCATACATGACCCAGCAAAGCAGGTGTCGGTCACCAGCGAATGTAGACGAGTCGTAGCAAGCTACAAGGACTCCATTACATCACGTGACATTTCCCCAAAGGGGACAGACACAACAGCTAAGAAGGACACACGCCGGTCAACCAATGTGTCCGGAGCAGTAGCGAGCTACAATGGCTCGTTGGATCACAAAGGGGAATTTCCCTATAAGGAATGCTACTAATGTCTATGGCTAGGTAATCGAACCCCATACATATCAAGTACGACACACGTACGCATGGCATACCGATATGTATAGATATATCGATGGCATCACAACATAACCATAAACATACAAGCTTTATTTAACAGGCTCGGAAGAGCCTCACACACAATATTACACAGTAGGGATCTCATGACTCATCATAACGGTCATTCAAGTTACAAGCCAGCGGAAGTAGATAAGCTGTGTGAGTACACACAGATGAAACTAGACGGCAAATGGCCTGACTATACTACAGACCCAGCCTAGGGCCAGATCGTAGCTGGGATACCAGCTACTCGTCGTCGTCGATGTCTAGAAAGAACCCTCCGTTAGGGTCATTAACAACCTCTGCAACAAATATTAAGCAAACATGAGTACGGAGGTACTCAGCAAGACTTTAGGATAACTATCTACTCATGCAATGTATCAATAAGGAATTGTGGGGTTTCATGCGGAAAGCCAATATTTGACTCGTGGCTAGACAACTTGCAATTTTAAATAATTTTGACAACTTGATTTCTCGCACACGAGTCCACTAAAACCACAACAATACTCCATCGTGGAATCATTCCGTCTCCATACGGGAATACCGTCCACGACACTCATGCTTATCTTGACAATTTTATGAGTAGCCATTGAAGTTATCTATGAACAACATATGTCTCCAACTAGTCCATATCCGCGGACGCGGCTATTCGAATAGATCATAACCCTGCAGGGGTGTACTTCTTCACACACGCTCTCGCCACTTATCGCCATGTGCACGTCATGCACCTCGGCAACCTTCAAGCGGAAGCCCAGCGAGGGAGTCGGCCACGACCGTTAACCACACTAATACTTATTCCAGGTCTATCGCCTATCTGAGGGTAACCCGCACGGAAGTCCGGCCGAGGTTTCCGCCACGGCCCCAAACGATGTGCGCAGGGTTCCCAAGCCCACCATCCGGGTGCCACTTGGTACACCGTGCCACTTCCTACCGCATCACAGCCCACCTCTGAGGCCAGTGCTATGCACGACCTCCAGCATGACTAAAAACACCAGAAACTACTTGCAACTCTTGCACCGAGTACTAAGCGATTAATAAGTCGAGAGGGTCAGTTAAGTATCCCAGCGTGTGGTAGTATCTAGTCTTGGATTACATACACGGAACTCAGTTCCTAAGAACGGTTCCAATGAATCAACCCGCCATGTATTCCTACATGGCCTTCCACCGATACCTTTACCAAATCAGGTTCAACACACAACCCTTACTTACTGAACACATTCTCACAATTCTGTTCATCTCCCAGATGACAGACCATACACAACTCTAAGTATAGCATGCATAGCAGGATAAGGCACATCATGACTCAAGCATCTACCAGGTATGCTAGGTTGCAAGGTTCAGCTATTTACTGTGACAAAGACAGGTCATGCAAAGGAAGTGGGTTCAACTAACTTGGCAAAAGCAGTTGAGCATTTGATCCTAATGCAATAAGTAAGTGCAGGAGCGAGAACATGGAATTTATCGGGATGATCAAAATGGTTGCTTTCCTTGTTGCTCAGAGGAGGGACAATATCCGTCAGTCGGATGTTTAGTGGAATTCGAAGGAGCGGAGCCTATCGAAAGGAATGACAACAATCAATAACAATCATATGTAACAAGATGATGCATGAGCATGGCATGAGGATGCAAGGTGGTATGCTAATATAGCTAACATTTATTAGGTTTAAAGTTGATTTGAATTAGATTCAATATCACTTCAAACGGGGTATTCTCGAATACCGTTTTAATTGATTCGACCTGATGCTCAGATCAACTTGGTTTTAACATGCATGGAAATGATATGTTAAGTTGCTGGTTGTGATTGGTGAAGGTTTGATCATAGCATTTGTAATGGAATTCAAATGATTTTCAAATTACAACTCCAAAGCATTTATTTAATTTAACTTATTCAGTATTCTACATGATTGGTCGAGTCATATTTTCGAACATGTTTGAAAATGACATATTCAGATTCCTTGGATTTTTCTGATACTTTTTCATATATTAATTATTTTCATTGGAGTTACAGATTAATTTCTATGATTTTTAGAAGTTTTGGGCATTTTCTTGAATTCTTTTTAAACAGAAAATCCACTTATTGCGTCCGCATGGCATCAGCACGTCCAACTGGCCGTTGAGAGTCAAACCTGACCAGTGGGACCCACGGGTCAGTAACTCTGGTCAGTTTTAGATTAGTTTTAAACTTAATTAGTTAATTAAAAGCACTGGACCCACATGTTAGTGACTTATTAGTTTAATAGATTTTATTTTTATTAATCCAAAACATCCAGAGGCTGGCCCCACGCGTCAGTGGCTCACGCCAGCTGAGATCCACCGGAGGCGAGGTCGTCCTTGCCGGCGGTGAGCCTCCGACGACCACCAGTACGACGGAGGGGCTCGGAAACGGCGCACAGGCGGCCAAACTCTGCGCGGAGTGCACCAGAGGAACGACACGTCTCCCGCAGGTTCATTTTTGCACTTAGCCGGGGCTGATCTGGCCGGAGATGACGCCGGCGACAAGCTTGGTGGCAGCCAAAGCTCGGGCGTCATCGGGGTCATCGAAACACAGGGACCTACGCATGGGACTGAGCTCCTACGACATCTACTCGACGGCCTGAAGCTGCTGGTGGCCTCAGAAGGACGATATTTACGAATTGGAGTTGTATTCGGTAAAGAACAAGGAGAACACAAAGAACACACGGGAAAAAGTGGAGAAATCAAATGGGAAAACACTCTATTGGACAATATCCACCCCAAGTACTGCTCAAATCACAAGCAATACATGAGTTACATCAAGATCTAAGAACAACAATGGAAATAAAGATACATGGGTAGTTCATAAAAATGTCTCAGAGAGATGGGCCTTGAAATCCATCATGGATCTTCCAGGAAAGGGGCCTTGACATCCACTAAGTGGTCTTCTGACATGGAGGCATCATCTCCATGGGAGAGGTAGTGGAAGGAGCAATGCTCAACTAATCTATGAGCTAAACCATTGCTAACCCTAGAAATTAGGTGGGCGAGGAGTATATATAGTCTTAGCCACGAAGGGGTAAGTTGGACAGAGATATAAGGCCATAGGACATGGCTGCGTGCACACAAGCTCCAGTCGTCCGGTTGATGTCGGACGTGCAGTTGCGTGGGTGGCTCCGGACGTCCGTTGCGCATCAGCCTTCTACATTCTACTTCTTGACAGATGATGTTGGGTTTTTGGTGGAACCAGATCTCCGGGCGCTGGTGTTAGTCCGATGTCCGGTGGATGCCGGTCTTTTGTATGTGTAGACTTGTAAGATCGATCTTCTTCTGTCTCCTCTTCCAAGCTTCCCTCGCGGACGGTGTAGGTGAACAATTGCGTCACACTCCTCCTCGTCGTCCGTGAAGTTCCAGCAATAGCTATGCATGCACACAGGTGGAGTCTAAGGAGTATACCATCCTTGAAGGGGTCAACTGAACACGTGTAAAGAGACAATTCACCTTATGCATGTGAAGTAGATGTCGCACTGTCACTTGCCGAACGGAATCTTGACATGGTGATTTCCGTAGGATGCTCCCCATCATTTCGTCTAGTTTGTCGTTCTTCTCCCATGCCCCATGTGTCGTGCACATATGATCCTTAAACCCGTTTTATCTGCCAAAATGAAGGATCGGGGGATACTATGGATCTTGCAATTATATTGTTTATATGGTGTCCACGCTCCAATACAAAGACGCTTGTTCGCCTTTGTGGACCAGAAGAGGGTCAGGGGCTACTTTTTAATAAGTGGCTCCAGTTTCGTTATTACCGGATTGGTCAAAGAGAATAATTCATGTAAATCGGCTGATAGGACATCCACCACGTGTGCAAGAATGGCCTGAGCTGCTCCGAGGTAGGCATCAATTGCATTAAGAGCATTGCAGTCTTTGTACAAAAAGAGTGGACTTCTCAGTGAGGTTCTCCTTCTGCGGTGTTGCATCTTGCTTGCCGCTCCAAAGTTGGTGGCATTAAATACCTCAAGTTGTCACGTTGAAGGTCAACGACCCGGTCTTTGGGCTTCAGGATCTCGGAAGCGAGACACTAATTTGTCAGCGGATCAGGGCTTGCATTTGGGTTCTCCATCTCTTCGGATAGATGCACCAAATCGAGGCCTCTACAAAAAAGGGCACGTAATGAGAAACTAAGGCTATGTTTATGAGTGGTGTGCATAGAAACAATATCATGTTTAAACTTTCCTTTAGTGATAGTAAGTGGTCAGATCTGTACGACTAGTGAAGTGGCACTTTGATACTCTACGTGTCGGATTTCGGGATCCGTAAAACCCTAAGGATTCGAACACACGGGCGTGTATGTCGATCTCTCCAGGCTCGACCTTACCTAGCCCGCTACTCGATGGAAACGGCGAAGGACTCACTCGATGGTGAGGGGAACACAGAAAACAACAGTTTACCCAGGTTTGGGCCACTTCAAAGCGTATAACCCTACTCCCGCTTTTGGTGGATTGCCTCTCGCGGAGGTTGGTGGATGAACTAGTACAGTGCTCTAGAGCCTCCGGAGGCCAAGTGGCTAGGTCTATCGCCCTATGAACTCTCCTTGGTCTTGTGTCTCGTCTGGACGGAACCCCCTCTCAAGTATCCTACTCTCTCTATTTATAGCGGAGACCGAGGTCCTCTTCCCTCATAGCTTCGGCTGGAAGGGATCCCACAACAACCAATTTCGGTGGGGGACAAGGGAACATGCTTCCCTCGTCAAAAGTGGTCTTCGGATGCAAAGTAGGTGCCAATGCCGCAGAGGTGAGCGCAGGGATGAAGCTCGTCCTACCGACTGGCGGCCGAGGTCTTGTTGCACGGAAAGGGAAACCTTTGGGAGATGCCTTTGGAGCCGTGGGATGCTCCCACCTCCTTTGCATTAAAGTGAAAACTCTCTTGTCCTGCAATCTACTGATCGCCTGTCCTTCCCTAGTGTCACCTTTGACACCTGAGGCCCGACCTTGGCTCGAAATATCCGCCGCTCCGGAGGGGTCCTGAGGAGGCGCCCTGCGGATCTTGATGTCGCTCTTCCTCGCGAGGCTTGGCCCCTCACAAGGGTCTTTTCCAGCATGGTGTTGTGCTAGTCGATATTGTGTTTTTGAACTGGGCCCGCCCTGGGCCGCAGGCAGGCAGGTCTAGGTACCCCCATTCGTAGAACACCGACAGTAGCCCCCGGGCACAAGGCGTGCCTGGGTTGGCTTCTCGGCGAAGCCTTGAAGGCGGCCTGAAGCGTTTGCGGGCCCCATTTGCGTGCGGGTCAGGTGACCCACGTGTCTTGTAGCTCCCCAGCGACGCTCTTGCTCCTCAAGGAACCCGAGTGGTGCCAGGCCACGATGGTGCGATCCCCAAGAGCCGCGCAGGCCATCATGTTGCTCATTGAATGTCATGGGTGTGGCCTGACCATGCCCAACGGCCCTCGCGGATGTGATCGATCGTAGGACAGGTAAGGCGACGTGGGCGGCAGTGGTTCCGTCAGCCCACCTCGCGGATGTTATCTTATCATTCTTGGATATTTTATCATAACTTCATAGAAATTTTATATCATTTTTTGGGACTAATGTATTGACATAGTGCATAGTGCTAGTTGCTGTTTTTTCCTTTGTAGAAAATCCATATCACATGAGGTCCAATTGCAACGAAACTTAATGGAATTTTTTGGACCAGAAGGGAACTTGGGGGCCCAGATTGAGTAGCACCCAAGGCCCAGGGGGGCCACTAGACACCTGCGATAGCCTGGCTTATTAGGGATGATAGACTACTCATATCAATAAGGAATTCCTTCTTTTCCGGGAGCCCATTCAAATAGAACTCCCAGGTTAAGTGTGCTCGGCTTGGAGTAGTTCTAGGATGGGTGACCAACCGGGAAGTTCATCCCGGTTGTGCATGAGTGAGGACAAAGTGCGCAGAAAAGACAAGTATTGATATGCGGGGCCAGTCTAGCTCCCGCCAGGAGTAACGACCACCGCCGGGTGTGTCCGGGGCGTTACAAGTTTGGTATCAGAGCCGACCCTCGCGGTTACACAGATGTTTGCTTGACGAGGACGTCGGCTCCTCTGAGTGGTGGTGTATGTGATAGCCTGGCTTATTAGGGATGATAGACTACTCATATCAATAAGGAATACTTCTTTTTCCAGGAGCCCATTCAAACAGAACTCCCAGGTTAAGCGTTCTCGGCTTGGAGTAGTTCTAGGATGGGTGACCGACCGGAATGTTCATCTCGGGTGCGCATGAGTGAGCACAAAGTGCGTAGAAAAGACTAGTATTGATATGTGGGGCCAGTCTAGATCCTGCCAGGAGTAACGACCACCGGCGGGTGTGTCTGGGGGGTTACACACGACCCTAGAGTGGCCTCGTGTCTAGTGGGGCCCTCCCGAAACTTCTGTACTACCTCTGAGCTCTATAAATACCAGAATATTCCAGAAACCCTAGAGGAGTCAACAAAAAATCGTTTCATCCGCCGCAAGTTCTAGAGCCATGAAAACCAATCTAGAGCCTTTCTAGAGAAGAACATAATCATGGAGGTGTTCTCCATCTCCATTGGTCTTCCTCCCATGATGCGTGAGTAGTTCATATAAGACCCACGGGTCCGAAGGCAGTAGATAGATGGCTTACTCTCTCGTTTTGTTTCTCAATACAATGGTTTCTTGGAGATCCATATGATATAACACTTTATTTTGCGGTGTGTTTGTTGGCATTTATTGAATTGTGAGTTTATGAACACATCTATGAAAACATATTTATGCCTGATTTTTTTGACCAACTACTGTAGGGTAAACAACCCACAACCTTTTCCTTTATTTCAACTCACAAGACGTTTATGTACAAGATAGGACAAGAATATACAAGGGAGGGGGTGTGTGGGTATACAAACCTCAGGGAGGTAAAAAGGAGACCCAGTTGAGGAGATCATCTTTAAATCTAGCCTTAATTCTATAAGATTAAAGGGAAATGTCATGAACGAAGTTGGAATTCCATCTGTTGAATCTTGGACGCTCATTGTTGAAGACCATTGCATTTCTGGTGATCCAAATATTCCAGCATGCTGCA
Source organism: Hordeum vulgare subsp. vulgare (assembly GCF_904849725.1). Taxonomy (NCBI): domain Eukaryota; kingdom Viridiplantae; phylum Streptophyta; class Magnoliopsida; order Poales; family Poaceae; genus Hordeum; species Hordeum vulgare. The sequence goes on along the minus strand of NC_058523.1, from coordinate 263,363,572 downwards.
AAAACCACTTCAGAGAAAAATGGATGATGGCATTCTCTTTTGTCTCTCAGAGTAATTTCCCACATGGAGGTTCCCTGCGATGAAATTTGGAGATAGTTCCAAACCCTGGTGCTGAACATACTCGTAAAGAAAAGATGATCCATGTCCTCCTTGATCCTTGCATGACATAGAACACACAAATTGGAGTCTGAAACATTCTAATGGCGTCTCTCAAGCATGTCTTGAGTGTTCAGTCTGTCCATAATGAGCATCCAGATAAACATCTTAATTTTCATGGTACAACAACTCTTCCAAACCCAACTAAGGAGAGGGTTGGGAATAATTGGTTGCTCAACATGCATGTAATACTTTTTGGCAGAATAACCCTTACTGTCCCCACTCCAAAGCCAGACATTCTTGCTTGAATACTCCCTGTCCAAGTTCTGAAGAAGGCTCTGAACTGTTTGCAATTCCTGGAAGGCTCTGTCAGAAAGTGGTAGATGGACCAGACTTGTCATGGTGCTTGTCTGAAAAGCTTTGAAAACCTCCTTAGCATTGCAGAAGGTGTCAATAGGAAAAGAGAACATTCTTCGGAACCTATGAGCCAGGGGCAAAGGTGAGTCTCTCAGTGCCCAAGAATCAAACCAGAAGAGGAAAGTATCCACATTATTTGGTTGAATGTAAGTGACAGTTCTAGAAGTGTTCATCCTCTTGCAGATATCCTTCCACGAGAAATATCCACATAGTGATGTGTCGTGTGGTACTGTGTTATCGTAGTATGTGTTCCATATTAAGTCCACCCATGGCACTTATGCTCTGTTAAAAAACTATAACACCCTGGTTTTTCAAACCTTTTCTTTTTAAAATATTTTTGAAGATCACTTGCAATTTGGTGGATTTTCACATTTTCAAAGCAAGTTGGATTATGAAATCTCTGATTTCTTGTCCCAAACAACCCAAAACCATTTGCTTCTTACTAAAACCCTTCTTAGATTTATTTGCAATATTTTATTCTATTAAATAATTCTTTTTTTCTATTTTGGGAATTATGCCATCACTATGGGTTGTGAAGCAACCTATAGCTCGGATGAGCTTTAAGACCCAAAAGTTTTGCAACATCTTCTTAATACCATACGATTTCAAAATATGCAAAAATATTTCTTTGTGCAACGGAGAATTAGGGCAAGAATAATTATTTATTTTCTGACCAGAATTATACCTTTGTGAAGCAACCATATGATTCCTGTTTTGAAAAATTCCAAATGAATTCCTGTAGTTACTAGGGATCATATATGGTTCCAATATGCAAAAACATCCCATGGTCCAATACAAATTTTGCGCAAAAATACTCTGCTAAGTTTCTGCTAAACAGGACCGTTGTGAAGGAAGTGCTAGCTAGGAGTGCATAGTGAAGATACAAATTTTTGGGCATGTGTGCACTACCAAATGACACTTCCCCACCAAAAGACACTGGTAGAAAAGCTTGCAATTGAGTGCTAGCAGCTCATTTGTGTTCTGGACCAAAAAGATGGTTTTCAAAGGAACTATATTCATTTGATCTTCAAACCTTGCCAATCTTTGCCAGTTTAGAGTCTTTTCTATGATGATTCTATTAGACATCTTAGCTTGCTCTAATCCCAACCCTGTTGAGCTCTAGATACTCTCAAAGTCTGCTGGCAGAACCTGTTGTTGATGTTCCTAGCCGCAGCAGAGCTTGTATGTTCACGCAAGCAGTGGATGGTGACTGATGGAAGGCTGGTCGACGCAATACACAAGGTTTCGAGGCTTGCGTGGCATCAGGGTGGCCGCAACCGTGGTGATTACGGTGATAGCATGCCACAGAGCGCGCTCTGCGCAGCTCCATTGACAGCCGAGCCGCCCAAAGCCGTCAATCACTGCCCCCCTTGTCCTAAGCACCGACGAGGTCCCTGGTAGGCGCGTGGAACCTCCCGAACCCTCTGGTTTGCCGGAGAAGGCCGCCGTCGCTCCCGGCCAAAGCTCCGCCACGGGCAGCACAGTGGGCTTCGGCCACTGTGGTCGTCCGCGCACCATTAATGGCTCCGGACGCCATCCCGTCGCTCCCCTGACCTCCTCCATAACCTCACCCCACGCTGCGACAGCCAGCTCGCCATCCTTGCTCCAGTGGCAAGCCCGAGCCTCACCGCTTCGGGAGAGCTAGGCAGCGCTCGTTGTTGGCCTATTTGAGGCGCTGCCTGCACCCCTCATAGCTCCCACCCCTCTCCTCCACCTTTGGATTATCCCTAGAGACCCCCGGCAAGAGCCGGGAGCTCGTCTCCGTCAGCTCCGTCGACAAGCTCCGCCGCCAAATCTCCTCTGTCGCCAGCCTCCTCCGCCCCTCCCCAGTCTATTCCAAGGCCCCTAGTGTGTTCCTTGGGTCCTCTGGTGCTCCTCGAGCCTTAGGTGAGACGAATCCTTGCCGGAACCATCGCCGTCGACGACCACCGTAGCTTCCACCCGCCGAAGAAGAAGGGGCGACGCCGTCTGACCACCTCTGAGGGAGCTACGGGTACAGGTTGGATCGCCGTCGAGAGCCCGTTCCATTCCCATGGTCTCCCAGCCTCGCCGCCGTCTCTATCACCGGTGAGCGTCGCCGGTGAGCCGCCCTCCTCTCTTCCCCCTCCTCTCTCTCTATTTTGGAAGGGGCACACCCCACCTGCCAGGGTCTGCAGCCTGCGGCCAAAGCATTAAGTGGAGGCGCCCCTCCACTTTACGCCTTCAACGTGCCCTCTCCCAGGTTTTCTATTTCTTTTATTTATTTCCAATTTAAACAAAAACATTGACCATTTAAATCTTTTTATTTACAAGTCCAAATCACATGATTCTTTTTTCATTGGGTTGGTATTGAAACTCTTTCCAATCTGGTAAATTTTGGTATTTTTCCCACACTCATAGAATTTCTGGTTAATAAAAAGGTATTTAATGTTTTTCCTTTCCTTTTGCTATTTCAAATACATTTTTTGGAGGGAAACTTTGAAGACCAGGAGTGTTTAAACAACTCCACTGATCAAGACAAGCCATCATATCCATGTGATGTAGTTTTGCATAGCATAGCTCACATATTCATGCATTATACTTGCTTAACTTACTAAGAAACAATGATTTAATAAATAATTATATAGAAATATATGCTTATGGTTATGAAGCACTATGGTTACTACGATATGGTGGATGATCATGAGTCACCTAACCGGGCATAATCGTACAACCACCTCTTGCCGGTATGGGAAGGCCGTGACTTGCGTTGTCCCCGTGACCTCTCACTCATATGCCCCAAAGGGGGAGGGTTATGCATGCGTGCCACCTTGGCTCGGTGGGCGGCGATAACTCTATGAGCCCAGTTAAGTTGAGATGGGCCCGTCCCTGTTTGGGACAATTTTGTTTGGCCACGATGCTGGCAGGTGTCATGAGGACACAGGTGTCATGAGGACACAGGGCCACCCAGGGCAGGACTCCGGAAGGGAGTGGTTGCCGGGGATATGATGAGAGAGTCACGGGTCAGGAAAGTTGCGTTGGAGCAATGCTGGTCCACCCGAATGGGATCACGAGGTCAGTGCTCCACAATATGGGTAAAGTGTGCAACCTCTGCATAGTGTCAAAACCTATTCGAATAGTCATGTCCACGGTAAAGGGCAGCCCGACCAGACCTCAGTAGATCGTCACCCGTGTGGATGTTAGTAATGATGGAAGAACTCTCCAGTTGAGTGGAGATGCGTGATGAGCATTCTGGTGGTTGTGAGACAACCCCGGATATGAGTAAGTGGATGTTATAAAGCCAAGTGGTTTTACTCCTAATATATTGCCATGCTATTGTTTGCTACATTGCTTGGTTATTATGAGCTTGCGAGTACATTCAAAGTACTCACCTGGTCTTGGGGATATTATCTGTTGTGTGACCCGCCCTGGTTGGGCCGGGTTACCAAGCGGGCGAATCATCCATTGGCGAGTCAAGCTTTGGATCAATAAAGTCCAGAAGCTGGATGGAGATCTTCGTAAAGAGTCGATCATTGGGAAGGTCTCCAAGTCTTGGAAAACACGGTGACTTAGAGATAGAAAGGATCATGACCTGCGTAATGGCAAGGACTCTTGTAAACCCTAATGGCTCGACCTGTAAATAAAGGCGAGTCCCAGGGAAGGAGAGGGTAAGGTAGAAATCATCGAGTGCTAGGTCAGGCGAGTTACCCCCTCCTTGTAATCGAAACACCATGAATACAACACAAAGCAGGACGTAGGCTTTTACCTCCTCACAAGGGGCTGAACCTGGGTAAACCTCTATCTCGCTCCCGTTCAACCCCTTTGATTCGCCACCAAGGTGCGATGGCTCCAACAATAAGTCCTTTCACGAGGACATCTACCGTGACAAAACCACAACAGTTGGCGCCCACCGTGGGGCTGACGCATAGTGGAGTTGAGTTCTCAAAGGGAGCCCTACCAAGGTCAGGGAGTTACGCGGCGGGACTCATGACTCGGAGCCGCCGCGGAAAGTGCTACATCAATAACTCGTTGTGGGGGCCCGAGGCCGATTCAATCGAATCTAGCTATAGCGTCCCCTTCGGCAAGATCAACATCTTTGTCGGCATGGTTGGATCGCATGCGCCTGAGCCGGACATCTCCACCGACATTGTTGAGCCGGCCAGGTATGTCCGCCCTGTTGCGACGCCAAACCTAACCCACACGGTCTTTGTCGGCTTCACACAGGGATCTGAGGAACCAGAACTATCGGCGACTAAGGAGACTACACCGGTCAACACTGATGACGAATCATCCATGGGCGACACAGATTCAATTCAGTCTCTACACGGGGGCTGCCTCGGAGACCTGTCACTGGCAATGGATCCCGAGGTCCTCGTCCGGACCCGCCATCACATCGTCGTGTACATGGCAGGGGCGACCCAGCCCCAGCAAAACCGTGCAGGCAATGACGGGACTGGCGAAACATCCAGGAGCCCAAGTGCGATCTTGGTGGACTTGACGGCGGAGATAACAAGGATCATGGCGACCCCTGTAACAGCAGAAAACCAGGGCACGATAAATGCCGAGTTGGCAAAGCTAAGAGATGGGGTGGCAAAGGCTCAGCGAGATGCTGAAGCAGAAGCCGCCAGGATCGAGACTCGGCAAGCTCAGATCACCGTTGAGATAGCGCGCAGTTGACCGCGTTCCCCGTTTCCAGACGCCTCAGGGCCACTTTTCCAATCCCGTGGACAATGTGCCCGCCGTAACTCGCCATTTAGAATCTCTTCCGATTTATGGCAACACCCCGGCCGAAATAGAAGCAAGAAACGCCATTGAAATGTTGAAGACGGCGGTGGTTCAAAACGCACAGTTGTCGCACAGCCTCGATCGGCTACACTCCACCCCCAAGCAAGCCACACCAGGATCCGGCCAGAGGACCATCCCGCCATAACTAGCGGACCGCGACCCCTGCCCCAGGTTAAATCGCCAGACCATCGGGACCCGCCGGGTCGGGATCACCCGGACATTCAAGCCGGCCCAACACCACTTATTGGAGGCGACAGGCAAGTAGGGGTGCCATGCTTGGCTCCCGCCCTTCGCAATGAGCGGATGACGAAAGATTTTAAAGGACCAAGGAAGGTGCCCAATTATACCCCGGACCTTGAGCCGGCGTCATGGGTTGAGAGTTACGAAATCGCCATGGACATGCTCGATGTAAATGAAGCAGTCTGTGCCATGTACTTCACAATAATGCTCGAGGGGACGGCGCACACTTGGTTGAAAAACCTGCCACCCAACTCCATCCAAACTTGGGCTGAACTGAAAGAGTGTTTCATCAAAAAATTCCGGGGAACTTGCAAGCGCCCGATGACGATAGTCGATTTACAGAACTGCGTTCAACGCCCCGATGAGTCGGCTCACCATGGGACACGGCGGGTCGCAGAAATCATCCACTCGTCGGACGGCATCACGGCAGCTCAGGCTGTGCTGATCTTGGAGCAAAACTGCCACTATGAACCCTTGGTACAGAAGCTGGGGCAACTCAAGCGAAAGGTCCAGGATATGGGGGAATTGATGGACACCCTCACTAGGTACGCCGAAGCGGACGATACCAAAGATCCAGGAGAGGATGGCAGCAAGGCCAACTCGCCGAGGAAAGGCGAGTCATCCAAAAATCACACCTGGCTTCAGGGATGCGCCCACCATAATCATGGGGGGAACGGCAAGAGAAAGCAGCAGGAAGGGTCCACGGACTTCGTCGCCAACACCAATGCCAATAACGGTAACCAGCGCCAGAAGAAGAGGGGTTACAGTGGCAAGAAGCCGTGCAATTATAATGAGATACTTAAGGGCCCCTGCCAGCACCATGCCATGGCGGACGGACCGGCAACTCACTCTTGAGAGGACTGTTACGTGATGCAGGAATTTCGGGCGGAGGCAATTAAGAAGGGTGAAAACGGTGACCAGGGCCAACGGCAGGAACAGTTCGGTGCACCTAATCAACGTCAGAACCCGTTCGGCGGCTCCCCCGGACTAGGGGCTCAGGGCAGCTCGCAGCCAAGCAGCGGCCAGTATCCAGTGCATAACCAATAGCGGTATAACCCACCCGAAGTATTTCAGCAGCCACCCCTGCAGGGGGCTTCACAGGGGCAAGATGATCATGGCGGGTTCCGCAACAATCCCAAACAATTAAGCAGCAGGCAATACCACGTGTTCACCACCAATGCCTGCAAGCGTGATAAGAAGGTGAAGCACCGAACGTACAGTGTATCTGAGCCAGCGCTCCCCATGTACCTCAAGTGGTCCGAGCAGACTATCTCGTGGAGTAGGGAGGATCACCGGCCCAGAATTGACAACCCTGACGACTTAGCATTGGTCATGGCTCCTCAAGTCGGAGGATATACCCTATCGAAGGTACTGATGGATGGTGGTAGCAGCATCAACATATTATACTTCGACACCTTTCGAAGGATGAACCTGCTGGAGAAAGACCTAATGCCGTCAACCACGGTATTCCATGGAATCGTCCTAGGTAAGTCGGCATACCCCATAGGCCGGGTTAAACTCACAGTGGCGTTTGGAACAACATCCAATTTCAGGAGTGAGTCACTTATATTTGAGGTGGTCAAGTTAAAGAGCCCTTATCATGCGTTGATTGGGCGACCGGCTTACGCCCGTTTTATGGCTCACCCCTGCTATGTTTACCTTAAACTCAGATTGCCTGGTCCTAAGGGACCCATCACGGTTGACGATGACAGGAGGATAGCAAGAGAGTGTAAGGAAGGGGATGCAGCTTACGAAGAAGCGCTTGTGCTGCAGAAGAGCTCAAGTATCATCAGGCCAATGTTGATCCGGCAGATATGTCACCCCTCAAGAAGCCAACAACAGATGCTGAGCCACCCCTCAAGTTCAAACTAACGGATGACACTAAGATGGAGGATTTCGTTCCTCGCAACTCATCCAAGCAGTTTACTATCGGGGTGGGTCTCGATCCCAAATAGGAAAGCGCGCTCATCGATTTCATCCGTGAGAATCGGGACATCTTCGCGTGGAAACCTTGTAACATGCCTGGTGTACCGAGAGAATTCGCTGAGCACCATCTTAATGTTGACCCAAAAGCAAAGCCGATTCAGCAATCTCTTCGCAGGTTCAATGAGGAACGACGCAAGGCAATTGGGGAAGAAGTCACCCGTCTTTTGGCCACTGGATTCATCGTAGAGGTCTTCCACCCCAAGTGGTTGGCTAACCCGGTCCTGGTGCTCAAGAAGAACGTCACCTTCCGCATGTGCATTGACTACACAAACCCTAACAGAGCTTTTCCAAAGGACCCTTTCGCCCTTCCCCGCATTGATCAAATCATTGATTCAGTGGCGGGCTGCGAGCGTCTGTGTTTCCTGGACGCTTATTCCGGATATCACCAAATCAAGATGGCTGTGGAAGAGCAGGAGAAGACAGCTTTTATAACCCCATTCGGGGCTTTTTGTTATGTGTCCATGCCATTCGGGCTCAAGAGCGCCGGGGCGACTTACCAACGATGCATCCAAAATTGTCTCCGTGGCCAAATCGGACGCAATGTCCACGGTTACGTTGATGACATTGTGGTTAAAACTCGTAGGAGGGAGACGCTCTTGGAAGATCTAAGGGAAACTTTTGACAACCTGCGGGTATATCAAATGAAGCTTAATCCCACCAAATGTGTCTTTGGCGTCCCCGCGGGAAAGTTGTTGGGTTTCCTGGTGTCCGAACGCGACATTGAGGCCAACCCGGACAAAATGGAGGCAGTTACTTCGCTTGGGAAACCAGCGAACATCAATCAAGTTCAACGCATGGCGGGTCGTATCGTGGCTTTAAGTCGCTTCATAAGTCGCCTGGGGGAGAAAGCTATTCCCCTCTATCAGTTGCTTAAGAAATCTGTTCGTTTTGTTTGGACAGACGAGGCCGATGAAGCTTTTGAAGCCCTGAAGCAGCAGCTGGTCAACCCGCCAGTTTTGGCCGCCCCGACTGAAAAAGAACCTATGCTTCTGTACATCGCGGCAAACTCCAAGGCGGTGAGCATGGCAGTGGCTGTCGAACGGAAGGAAGAAGGAAAGGAAAATCCGGTACAACGCCCGGTGTATTTCATTAGTGAGGTGTTAACCCTCTCCAAACAACGTTACCCGCACTGGCAGAAGCTGGTCTATGGGGTCTTTATGGCGAGTCGGAACCTCAAACACTATTTCCAAGAGCATACCATCATGATGGTTAGCTCTGCTCCTCTTGGGGACATCATCCAAAACCGAGAAGCAACAGGGTGAATCGCCAAATGGGCAATCGAACTTGGGCCGCACCACGTGCGGTACGCCCCTCGCATGGCCATCAAATCCCAAGCATTGGTCGACTTCCTCAATGATTGGACCAAATTGCAGATTCCGGAAGACAGGCCTGACCTCACGTACTGGACTATTTACTTTGATGGGTCTAGGCAATTGGAAGGCTCGGGGGCTGGCGTGGTGTTGATTTCACCCCAGGGAGACAAATTTTATTATGTTCTCCGACTCATGTTCCCATGCACCAACAACGCTGCAGAATATGAAGCCTTGCTTCATGGTTTGCAACTCGCCAAGGAGATGAACCTCACGCTTGTCAGATGTCTTGGCGACTCTGATCTGGTGGCCCAACAAGTTTCAGGTACTTGGGGTTCTCGGGACCCCCTGATGGCGGCTTACAGAAGGGCTGTGTCTGATGTGGCGGGTCATTTCCATGGCTATCAAGTTGATCATATCGACCGGCAAGTTAACGAAGCAGCTGACGCCCTTTCACATCTCGGCTCGCAACGTAAGCTGGTTCCTCCCAATGTTTTTCTAGATATTTTGCATAATCCTTCCGTGAAGTTTCCCTCAAAAGAGGAGTTGGCGATACCAGACCCTGAGTCCCAGTTTGTGGCGGCTCTCCGTGTTATCCCGGATTGGGTTGTTCCCTATTTGACATATCTTGCACGAGGCGAGTTACCTTCGGATGAGATGTTGGCTCGCCATATCGTTCGTCGGAGCAAATCTATGGTCATCATCAACAGCGAATTATATAAGCAAAGCACTTCTGGGGTATTCCAACGATTCTTTTCTTCCGAAGAAGGGTGCGTAATTCTGAACGACATCCATGCCGGAGATTGGGCATCATGCTGGGCCACGTTCCCTGGTCTCAAAGGCGTTCCATCACGGATTCTTTTGGTCGACGGCTCGTACAGACGCAGAAGAGATAGTTCGTCGATGTGATGGATGTCAGCGTTACGGACGATAGGCTCATGTGCCGGCTCAAGAGCTAAGGATGATACCTATCACTTGGCCTTTTGCGGTCTGGGGTCTAGACATGGTTGGCCCCTTTAAGATGTCATCCAACAATAAAACTCATCTACTGGTGGGGGTTGATAAATTCACCAAGTGGGTCTAAGCAGAACCTGTTGGCGCTTGCGATGCAGAAACAACAGTCAAGTTCTTGAAAAAACTGATCTTCCGGTTCGGATATCCACACAGCATTATTACTGATAATGGTGCCAATCTATCACAAGGAGCGATGCAGGAGTTTTGCCACCGTGAGCACATTTGGCTTGATGTATCTGCGGTCGCTCATGCACAATCTAATGGGCAAGCGGAACGGGCGGATCAGGAAGTTTTGGGAGTAATCAAGCCCCGACTTATGGTTCCCCTGGAGCGCACCCCAGGGTGTTGGGTTGAGGAGTTGCCTTCAGTATTGTGGAGCATCCGAACCACCCCAAACCGTTCTATGGGTTTTACTCCTTTTTTCCTGGTATTCAGAGCAGAAGCCGTTCTTCCCAGTGACATTAGGCATGACTCGCCCAGAGTTGCTGCTTATGTAGAACAGGACAACGAGTTGGCGCGTCAAGATTCTTTGGACGCTTTGGAGGAAGCACGCGACTTGGCTGCCGCCCGGTCGGCTATTTATCAGCAGGACTTGCGGCGTTACCATAGCCACTGGGTCAAGAGCCGAACTTTCCAGGAGGGCGACTTAGTGCTTCGATTGATCCAAGATCACACTGGCATGCATAAGTTTTCACCACCATGGGAAGGACCATTCGTCATCAGCAAAAACCTTCGCAACGGGTCATATTATCTGGTGGATCCTCGGCCTGATCGGCCAAACATGGAGGGTGAGTCAACTCGCCCCTGGAACATAGCCCACTTGCGGCCTTATTACACTTGAGCTATTGGCTCTGTTTTTTCTTCTCTTGAAAATTATAAGTCTTTCATTTTTATAAAGCAATAAAGTTGATGCCCACGAATTCTGGGGGTTTCCTGCTACTTCATCTTATTGAAAGCATGGATTTTTATTGCTATTCGACAAGTCGCCCAAGCATGGATGCTATCCATACCAGAGAGCATAAGTCGCCATGCTACACTTATTACAGCACTGGGTATCGATAAGCCAAAGAGTATCAAGTCGCTACAAGCGCGCGATCCAAACATAGGCGCCTTATATGATTCCGTGGATTAGGCTGGCTTACTTGGGGGCTATTTGCTCCCAAGTCATTTTGTGGTAAGAGCGTATATGCTTCTACAATCCTATGACCGGGCTTTCCCTTAATCATAGGTCACTTGGGGGCTTCCTCTCATTGAGATCAGCCTTACTACCCATTTGACTTGCAAAAAATTACCGCATTACAAATGGTTATACTGGACTGTGTGTTGGCCGAATCGCCATATGGACCCATGTACTTTTGGCGAGTTACTCCGCTTTATGGACCCTGGACTCGCCTTAGTTAAAACATGAATGGTACCGGCTAGCGGCCCACATGGAGAATAGAGAAACCATTGGTTCAGTGAACCTGCTTCACTGAAGCTTGACTCGTGCCTGATCAGCCGGTCTAAATACTTGAGCTTTTAAACAACAAAAAGTCTCCCTCGGGTAGCACTTGAGTTTATCTAACTCGTCCTATCCTGTCGCGACTTGAATGAGCCGACGAAATTCTTAATTTCACCTTCCTGGCAATGCCACGAGGTTTTGCAAATTTTTTACGACTCGCCAGATATTTTTGAATAAGGTTTTTTCTGCACATAATTCGCCGGAACATCTTGAGTCGGTTATCATTCAGTATGATCCATTACTCACTAAGGTGGTTTGATGCATGTTTTTAGCTTAACAGATTAATGATCAAAATCTCTACTGATATGGCGGGTCAAGCATCATAAGGCGCCATAAGGACGATACAAGGATTTTTAAGAAGTCACGGAACAAGGTTGTTTTCTACAATAACCTATTACATGGCTCGGATGGACAATCCCCTGAAAAACTACTCTGCTGGTGCCCCCGGGTCAGTTTGCTTTGAGCTCTGGCCGACTTCAAGTTGTAAGTCGCCCAACACCCAATTACACTTGGATAATGCAGCAAATTCATCTTCATCATTCAAAAATGTCGAGAGGTCCACCTCCAAATCAAAAGGGTTCTTGGGCCGACGCGGAGTCAAGCTGGTTGTCACGAAGGTCGGCGAATTTATTTTCTTATTCTTGTCATCATAAGCAGCTTGATACTTTGACAAATCCAAGCTTGCTGCAAGCTAAGTTTCCGCCGAGCGAGATTCTTTGACAACGCGCTGATAATCATCTTGAGTAAATTCTGATCCATCGTCCTTGAGCTGGGGAACGCCTGCGACTACTTCTTCGGGTTTTAGCTCTGGAGCGTAAGCTAAGGACCGACTCAACGTAGTTAGCACCCCTTTCCGGGCAGCTGATCGGGTTAGCTCACCTATCTCAGGCGGAAGGGTAGATAAGCAGCCAAGCATCTTTTTGATTGATGTTATGGGTTCCTTGGCGCCCATCACCGCCTTCACGGTCAGCACGCTTCCGGTATACAGTTGCTCCGTTAATGTGTAAATTGCCTTTAACATCAAGATACAGTCATCCTGAAGGTTGTTGGCTCTCGGACCTATATAAGGGATAATGATGGTTAGTAACTTCTTCATACTAAGTTTTTTTTACAAAGTACAAGATCAGGGTTTACTTCTTACCAAAGAAAGCCTATGCCATGTTGGAGATATGTTGCTTTAAGCCGGCCAGCTCTTGTTGCATGGTTTCCAGTTTTGCTTCAACCTTTTCCGCTCGCTTTAGCGCGGCGCCATGATCAGCTTGCGCCTTCTTGTGGGCGGCCTTCAGCTTCTCCATCGCAGATAAGATCACTTGACATTTTTCTTCTGATTTAGCCCGCGTGTCTTGTTGGTGAGCTAAACTTTTCTTTAAGTCAGCCAACGCCGACTCAGCTTGGCCAAGAGATTCCTGTCAAAGTATATTATCAAGGTGCAAGTCTCAGAATAATTGCAAGCAACATCTCTAACACTTGGGGGCTAATGTATAATTTTTTACACAAAATTATACAAGATGAAGACCCGGCTCATCTTTTACCAGATGACCAGGCCCTTGGGGGTTACAGGTCGAAAGATTTTTTCTAATATCAAGATCCGGGTCATCTTTCAACAGATGACCCGGCCCTTGGGGGTTACAGGTCGAAAGATTACTCTAAATATCAAGACCCGGCTCATCTTTCAACAGATGACCCGGCCCTTGGGGGTTACAGGTCGAAAGATTATTCTAATATCAAGATCCGGCTCATCTTTCAACAGATGACCCAGTCCTTAGGGGCTAATGAGGATGGTATGCATTAAGGCGTACCTCATGTCTATTCTTTATCATAAGGAGTAGATTCTTCTCCATTTCATAACTCGTCTCCAGGCGACTTGCAAAGCCGGAGCAGAGCTGTTTAAATTAAAGATTTTTGTACTGGGATAGTTTGGCCTTGGAAATTTCATGTCCTGTAGAAGGCTGGGTTAATGTTGATACATGCTTCGACAAGACTGTCGAAGCCGGCTTAGAGAAGCCAGTACCAGTGATGATTACAGCATCTAGATCTTGTGCCGTTTTCCGCGGACTCGACGGATTGGGCGTTTCCGTGCCTTCCTTGGGAGGACTTGGGAGGTCCACTTGGTCATCATGTTTATCCTTTGCCGGGTTAGCCTGAGTTGGCGCCGGTTTTTCAATAGGTTCTTGAGCTGTAGTGGAAGTTCATCCGCCAGTTTTCCTTTTCTTCGCTTGTGCTCTAAAAAGAGAAGGGGATATGCTTAAAAGCAAACATCATCATCATCAGGACAAATGTAAGTATTATAAGGACTTACCCTGGAACGCGGATCATTGGCGGAAGGGCTGACATCACTGAGTCGCCTGGCGGAGGGGGAGAATTCTGCAAAAGTAATACCTCAAGATGTGAGCAAGTTATAAGTATGATCCAAAAAGAAGCAAAGGGGGACACTGCGAAAATGATACCTCATTCTGCCTCTTCTTGGTAGGAGTTTTTGTTGGTAACCCGGACACAAGGTCTCCAGAGTGACTCCGAGTCTTCCGATAGGCAGCATGTTGTGCTTTCTTCAAAAGGAAATTAGGATCCAGACAAGCATTTGGGTGAGACATGGGAACTTTCCCACAAACCCGCCTGGCCGGCTTAGGCGGAGGAGAAGATGAGTTGGAGGAAATAGAAATTACCTCTATGGAGTCTTCTTGGCTTTCGTTGCCATCATTCTATACATAAGAGATATAGAGGTGTAAACACGAATTATAGCAATGGATGTCAAGACAAAGAAGATAGAATTTTACCTCTGAAGATACGTCGCCGATTTGGGATTCGTCCACATCAGACGGTTCAATGATGGTGGTTTTGCTTTTGCTCTTGGATTTCATTTTTGGAGGCGGCCTGGCTTGCTTTAGGGCCATATTTTTCGGCCTCTCGGACCAGAATCGGTCACCTTTCTGAAGTGGAATTTTTATTATGCGAATCAGAATTCAAGTAAGTCGGAAAGAATAAATCAAAGACGGGTTAAGTTATTTACCTTAGGAGCCGGGTTAGTCTTGCAGAATGGCTTAAGCCCTATTTGGCTACACTTGGCCAAGGGCTCGCCGGTCAGCTTCTTGATGATGGTCACAATATCATTCTCTGTGAGTACTGTATGGAAGTAGCATTCGGGATGGTCCAAGGTGCCATCAAACTCACACATTAAGCCATCTCGGCGACTTAAGGGAAGGATGCGCCATTCCACCCAGCAGCGGATCAAATCAACCCTAGTGAGACCATTGTTTGTCAAAGATCGTAACACGGATAGCACCGGAATAAAATCCGAGTCCTCTTCTTCAGTGAGCTTGTCTGGAAGTTTAAAGTTTGTAGGAAGGCGTTCCTCCCTATAGCCAAGGAGTTTGTTCTCACCCTCAGGAGAAGTTTGTTGGCAATAAAACCAAGACTCGCCCCAGCCTTTGGGATGGCTTGGCAAGGCGAGTGATGGGAATGAGATGTCCCTGCGGCGTTGAACGTTGACGCCTCCAAGTTTTAAGCTAGGGCCATTGGAAAACTCGGTCTGGCGATTCAAATGAAAAATGTACCAGAACAAAGGAACTGAAGGTTCCATCCGCAAGTAGGCTTCGCGGAACACTTGAAATGGACATAATTACTAATCGAGTTGGGACCTAAGCCTTGGAGGCAGACGTTCATGAAAGTCATGGCATCTCTGAGGAATTCGGACCCTGGCGGCTTAAACCCCCGTTCGAGGTCTTCAGCGAAGACAACTATTTCCCCTTCCTTCGGGTTGGGAATTTCTTCTCCTAACCTGGATCGCCATCCGATAACCTCTTTCGGGTCGAGATTCCCCGTCTTCACACAGTCATTGAGAAAAGCTTCATCAACTTTGGTCGAGAGCCAATCGGCTTTGAAAACGGTACCCATGTCTACAAAGGAAAAGATTACGGATAAATTAACTCGCCGAGCGCTTACTGAGTGGTTAAGAGGATCAATTAACTCACCGAACATTTGTCAGGTGACTAAGGAAATCTGTTGACTCGCCAACAAGGGACCGGGTCTGGACACAAGGGCGATTTAGGAACTTCCTACTGTTTAAGGGAGACAACTTAGGGCTTCAGAGATGTTCGCTAAAATGGTGAAGTACGGATCTACAAACAGGTTTTACACAGCAGGCAGTAAAACATAGATCTACAGAGAAGGCGAAAATGAATGGAAAAAGGCGTGGATAATGTAAAACAGGCTATGGCTAGGGTAAAAGCAGTAAAGTTGATTTGAAAGAAGCCTTTCCTAGTTCCCTGGCAGGAGTTAATTGGTTGAGAGTATGGTTGATATTACCGCGCCTAGCACTACTGCAAATTAATCAATATATATGGAAGGATTCGAGGTGCGCTAAGGAACCAGCGGACAATGAACACCGGAGATCTTAGATCTGTTTCTAATGGTGAAATGCTGACCTGATGATGGTGTCCGGTAGCGACCGAGAGAAATCCGCGACAAGCACTGCGTGCTTGGTCGGCCTGGAGACGCGTCGAACGAGGTGGCCGGAGGTGGAGTTTTCTTCAGGCGGCGATGAAGCTCTCGGTGTGGTTGCGAGGAAGAAGCAGACCAGCAAAATGGGTAGGTGGGGATGTGCCATGCCTCCTTCCTCGAGCTTATTTATTGGGACGGGCGCTGGAATCAACGCGCCTTGCGCGGGAACAGAAAACAGGATAAAGATTCGCTTTAATAGCGCCAAGGTTTTCGGGATATCTGTGCTGAAAGATCCGTTGGAGATTGCATTATCATTTCTTACGAGATTAAAGGGATAAGATGGTGTCAACAAGAAATGGTTCGGCGACTTGGATATTTCCTCGAAAGATGGTCGATTAAGCATATGATGCGTAAAAGAGCAGAGTGAGTCGCCCCTAACTAGGTAAGAGTTGGCGTGAACAGGTTCAAGTCAATCTGGGGCCCAATGTTGGGGATATTATCTGTTGTGTGACCCGCCCTAGTTGGTCGGGTTACCAAGCGGGCGACTCATCCATTGACGATTCAAGCTTTGGCCCAATAAAGTCCAGAAGCTGGATGGTGGTTCAAGATCTTCGTGAAGAGTCGATCATTGGGAAGGTCTCCAAGTCTTGGAAAACATGGCGACTTAGAGATAGAAAGGATCATGACTTGCGTAATGGCAAGGACTCTTGTAAACCCTAAGGGCTCGACTTGTATATAAAGGCGAGTCGCGGGGAAGGAGAGGGTAAGTTAGAAATCATCGAGTGTTAGGTCAGGCGAGTTACGCCCTCCTTGTAATCGAAACACCATGAATACAACACAAAGCAGGACGTAGGCTTTTACCTCCTCACGAGGGGCCGAACCTAGGTAAACCTCTGTCTCCCTCCCGTTCAACCCCTTTGAGTCGCCACCAAGGTGCGGTGGCTCCAACACTAAGTCCTTTCACGAGGACATCTGTCGTCACAAAACCACGAAACTTGGCGTATCTTGCGAGATGCAGGAGAAGCCGAGGACGAAGGTCCTGATGATGCATACTAGGAAGTGTCCACAGCAGTGTCCCTGTGTATGGAGTTGCCGCTATGTTCCGCTACGCCGTAGAAGTACTTAGTAGTTTCGAGGCCCTGATATGTGTAATAAAATATGTAGATACTGTGCAGCACCAAGGGTGCCTTTGGCCTTGCTATCATTGTAAGATATGCTCTTGTAACATTATGCTATCAATAAAGTCAGTTCTGTTCTGTGCCAAGTTGTTGAGTGTTTCCAGAAGACATGATCTCTGGGTTGGAAACACTGGTAATCCGATTCGTTGAATCGGGGTGCCACAAGCTTGGTATCAGAGCCACGCTGACTGTAGGACACCCTAGTACCGCGTTAGCACAACGAGTAGTACATGGTCGTGAGTATGCATTTGCTTCCTGCATTTGGATGCTGCATTTGATTGTTGCATGGCATGCATCATGACTCATTGTTTTACTAACCTTTGGCTTTGTGAGTGTAGATGGCACCAAATCTGTATCATTTCCAGTATGATCCTGCACCATCCTCCTTCCCATCACTACTGCGGAATGTCTGGTTTTGACTGTATCCGCATGGCGAGGAACCAGTGTACCAGGTGTTTCGGGAGCAGCTTGCCAAGTCCATGTACGAGTTCCATGCTCAGGCTTACCTGGTTGTCAGCTTGGATATTGGCATCTATTCTCGCTCTACTATGGGTGGAACGGCTTCTACTCCAGAGATGGAAATCCAATTTGCTGCAGTGGAGGCACTCACCGACTTGCTTTACCACGAGGTGGAGATGCAGACTCATCCAGGTTTCTTCCATTACCACACCTTGTCGCCTTCGACAGGGCGAGTCATTTTTGCTCCCGTAGACCCGGCATGCGACCGTGCGACTGCGGTGCTGTCTCGCTATGTGAGCACCAACTATCGTACGATCGTGTACCTAGCTGAGGAGCTACCCCGTCTTCGGGCGGTAATTGTCATTGCAACTGCAGTGCCACCCCCACCCCATTCTGTTCCACCCTCAGATGCATCACTAGTCCCACCACCACGTGGACGTGAGATCCCAGTTAGTTCTTCAGCACCGCCAGGCACTTCGTCTGGTAGTCGTCGTGACACTCATTCTGAGTGGGCCTCACTCCTTGCCACTCCTGCTGCCCCGATGTTGAGGCGTCGTGCTCTTTCAGAAGCAGGATCGTCTCGTCAGCGTTGCCGCGTAGCCTTTGCTCCGGAGATTTAGGTCAACATCATAAGTTCACACTCTAACTCAGGATCAGACGCGGAGGAGTCAGAGGTCTTCCAGTGTTCGTGCCATCCGCGCCACTAGAGCCGAGGGTGGAGTTGTGGAGCATTCATCTTTGCATATGTGAACTGCCATGTGAGCAGTCTAGTCATGATATGTTCCCCTACTAGCTTGCCAAGAGTGATGTTAATTTGCATTGTATAATTATGTTCTTTGCTTATCCGCCTTTTTCGATGAGAATTTCTTTGGTGTTTTATGACCATGCTTTTCCCCTATGGATGTTGCTCATCGATTCGGTACTTTGCAATGGGAACAATAATTTAGGATGAAAGGGAGCTGTAGCCAAGGCAACGATGGAACCCCCATACGTCGGTCTACCAGGCAGGCAGGTCAACCACCAGAAGACCTACCACCTCCACCACCCCAGGCACCAAATACTGAGCAGATCATGAGAATATTTGAGGAAAATAGGAATCAGGATCTCATGGAATTCCTGAGAAGCATGCGAGCTATGGTAGGCCACAATAACCACAACGGGGCACGATCCAGGCTGTCAGATTTTCAGCGTACTAAGCCTTCCAGATTTGGCCAAGCTGCGGATCTGATTGAAGCCGGTGACTGGATAAGGACTATGGAGAAGAAGCTAGACATAGCCCGTTGTGCGGAAGCACACAAGGTTCCCTTTGCCACTCACTACCTAGAGAAGCAGCTATATGGTGGGATAATACTAAGGTAACATGGACCTGTGGAGAAGAGATTACATGGGAAAGATTCAAGGAAGAATTCCGCAAATATCATATTCCTACGGGTATTATGAAAGTGAACCAAAGAGAATTCCTTGGTCTTACACAAGGAAGCATGACTGTAGCCGAGTATCTGAACAAGTTTAACAATGTGGCACGATACTCGACCCATGATGTATCCACTGAGGAAAGGAAGATTGATCGCTTCCTAGGCGGTCTAAACCATGCCCTCTGTTGTCAGCTTTGTATGTTGGACTTTCCAGACTTCCAGACGATGGTAAACAAAGCCTTCATAGCCGAACGAGAGCTTAAGACTCGATACGATGACCGCAAGAGGAAGTTTGAACCCAAGAAGGACAGCAAAGAGCAGTTGCACAAAAGCCACGTACCTGGCACCCAAACACCACTGTCCACAAGCCCACTTGGAACAACTGTAATAACACTAACAAGACACTGAGCCAGAACAAGGCCTTCGGCAAATAGCCAATGCTACAGGATTGCCACTGCAACAACACCTGTTTCACTTGCGGCCAAAGTGGACACTATGCCAAGCAGTGCCCCACCAACAGCGGAAAACCATCCTCCGACATCAAACCGCAGATCAACACTATTGGACGCCGCCTTAACTCTAAGTTTACCCAAGGACACGTCTACCATATCTCTGCCGAAGAAGCATGCGAAGCTCGAGAAGTCGTTATTGGTATGTTCTTTGTTAACAACACACCAACAATAGTTTTATTTGATTCCACGGCTTCCCACTCGTTTATTTTGAGGAGTTTTGCCGCCATACACCAATTTCCCCCTTCGTTGTTGGATAAAATCAAGGTGGTACAATCCCCTGGCTCCCTGCTCAGAAAAAATCTCGTATACCGGGATCTGGAAATACGGATACAAGGAGCTACCTTTCCAGCTGCACTAATTGCCATCGAATCTTCGGGATTAGATGTAATACCGGGGATGGACTGGTTGATACCCCATCAAGTGTGCATCAATTGTGCCACCAGAACTATGACGCTGGTTAATTCGGCTGGCAAAACCGTCAAGTTTATCGCCAACAACATGAAGACAAGGAACAAAATGGCATACCAAGCAGATGTCACGGATATGAACTTGATTCCAGTGGTATGTGAATTTCCACATGTGTTCCCCGAAGAATTGCCAAGAATGCCACCAGACCGGGAGTTGGAGTTCGCAATCGAATTAGTTCCCTGTACCGCCTCGATTTACAAGAAATACTATCGTATGCTAGGACCGGAATTGGCAGAGCTAAAGAAACAGTTGGACGAATTGCTGGAAAAAAGGATACATTCGCCCAAGTATCTCATCATGGGGATCACCAATACTGTTTGTCAAAAAGAAGGATGGAAGTTTGCGGATGTGCATAGACTATCGTCAGCAAAATGAGGTCACTATTAAAAACAAGTACCCACTACCACGCATCGATGACCTATTCAACCAGTTGAGTGGAGAACGAGTGTTCTCCAAAATTGACCTCAGGACTAGGTATCATCAGCTCAAAATCAGAAAGGAAGATATACCCAAGACAATGTTCACTACCTGATATGGCCTGTAGGAGTTCACGCTCATGTCATTTGGTCTGACAAATGCTCCATCCTATTTCATGAGCATGATGAACAAGGTCTTGATGGATTTCCTAGACAAGTTCGTGCTAGTGTTCATTGATGATATACTCATATATTCTAAAGATGAAGAAGATCACAAGCTTCACCTCCGTGGTGTCCTGGAAAGACCGAGATCCCATCAACTGTAAGCTAAGTTCAGTAAATGCGAGTTCTGGCTAAAGGAAGTAGGATTTTTGGGACACATCTTGTCAGAACAAGGTGTGGCTGTCGAGCCCAGTAAGGTAACATCAGTGCTAAATTGGAAAACACCAGTCTCCGTGACCGAAGTTCGCAGCTACCTAGGATTGGCAGGCTATTACCGAGATTGATAGAAGGCTTTTCCAAGATAGCCAAACCATTGACGAAATTGCTCAAGAAGAACCAGAGATTCGTATGGACGACATCATGCGAAAGCAGTTTCCTGGAATTAAAAAAAGACTAAGGATCCCACCTGTTTTAATCCTCCCGGAAATTCACAAGAGTTTTGACATTTATTGTGAGGCTTCCCGACGAGGAATTGGCCGTGTGCTGATGCAAGGGAAGATTGTAGCATACGCATCCCGACAGCTACAACCGTATGAAGAGAACTACCCCACTCATGACTTGGAGCTAGCAACCGTGGTTCATGCCTTGAAAATTTGGAGGCATTACCTCATTGGACAACGGTGTGAGATATATACGGACCACAAAAGTCTTAAGTATATTTTCACCCAACCCGATTTGATTCTCAGGCAACGGCGATGGGTTGAACTAGTCAAGGACTATGACCTTGGGATCAATTATCATCCGGGGAAAGCCAATGTGGTTGCAGACGCTCTTAGTCGAAAGCCAATCACGGTAAATAAACTACTGGAAAGTATGCATCCGAGACTGCAAGAAGAGTTCATTAGTCTCAACATGATATTATGCGGTCCAATTTCCCCAGAGGCCCTGGAAATTATCCCCACCCTCATGGACGAAATGAAGAAAGCTCAAGAATCAGACGAAGGAATCAAGAAGATCAAAGAGTCATTGCCCAAAGGGAAGGACAAATCCTTTCGAGTAGATGACCAAGGCATACTATGGTTCGAAAAACGGATATGCATCCCTGACCAAAATAGCCTGAGGCAGCAAATACTCAGGGAAGCGCATGATTCCGCATATTCTATTCATCTAGGAGGTACGAAGATGTAACAAGATCTGAGAAAGACGTTTTGGTGGTCAGGGATGCGAAAGGATATAGCATATTATGTCGCCTGATGTGATATATGCAACAAGGTTAAGGCGGAACACCAAAAGCCCGCGGGGTTACTACAGCCTTTACCGGTTCCCCAATGGAAGTGGGACGACATATGCATGGACTTCATTGTCGGACTACCCAAGTCAACAAGAGGCAATGATGCTACCTAGGTCATTGTGGACATGCTCACGAAAGTAGCACACTTTATCCCGGTAAAGACTACTTTCAACGCCAACCAACTGGCACAGCTCTACATGTCCCGGATAGTAAGCCTACATGGGGTACCCAAGTCAATCACATCAGATAGAGGCTCTCTATTCACCTCGGCATTCTGGCTACGACTTCACCATGCCTTGGGCACCATTCTAAAGCACAGTACCGCATACCACCCTCAGACGGATGGACAAACAGAAAGAGTGAATCAAATACTAGAGGACATGCTTCAGTCATGTGCCCTCACCCATGGGCCCAAATGGGAAGGTAGCCTACCCTATGCAGAATTTTCCTACAACATCAGCTATCAGACAAGCCTGAAGATGTCACCCTTTGAAGCATTGTATGGCAGGAAGTGTAGAACCCCGTTGAATTTGTCACAAACAGGAGACAATCGCATATTTGGAACCGACTTGATGCTAGAGGCCGAGAAACAGGTAAAGGACATTCAGGAACGCCTTCAAGCAGCCAAGTCCCGCTAGAAAAGCTATTATGATCCAAAGCACCGAAAGTGACCTTTGAACCAGGAGAATATGCCTATCTCCGAGTAACCCCCATGAAAGGAGTGAGAAGGTTTCGCACATGGGGAAAGCTCGCACTGAGATATATCGGTCCCTTTCCAATGATTGCAAGAAGAGGCAGAGTCGCCTATCAGTTAGAGCTACCACCCGAATTGTCAGATGTGCACGATGTCTTTCATATCTCACAGCTAAGAAAGTGTATTGCACCTCCAATTAAGCAGGCAGATATGAGTGAGCTAGAATTGGCTAAGGATCTGACCTATGGGGAGAAACCCATTCAGAATCTTGGATGAGATGGAACGAACTACCAGGAGTAAGGTGCTTAAGTTTTATAAGGTATTATGGGAACACCATACTAAGGAAGAAGCTATATGGGAGAGAGAAGATTTCTTGAGATCCGCATATCCATACTTGTTCCCTGAGCAACCGAATCTCGAGGATGAGATTCATCCTAAGGGAGGTAGGTTTGTAACACCCTGATTTTTCAAACCTTTTCCTTTTAAAATATTTTTGAAGATCACTTGCAATTTGGTGGATTTTCAAATTCTCAAAGCAAGTTGGATTATGAAATCTCTGATTTCTTGTCCCAAACAACCCAAAACCATTTGCTTCTTACTAAAACCCTTCTGATATTTATTTGCAATATTTTATACTATTAAATAATTCTCTTTTTCTATTTTCAGAATTATGCCATCACTATGGGTTGTGAAGCAACCTATAGCTTGAATGAGCTTTAAGACCCAAAACTTTTGCAACATTTTATCAATACCATATGATTTCAAAATATGCAAAAATATTTCTTTGTGCAATGAAGAATTATGGCCAGAATAATTATTTATTATCTGACCAGAATTATCCATTTTGAAGCAACCCTATGATTACTTTTTTGAAAAATTCCAAATAAATTCCTATAGTTACTAGGGATCATATATGGTTCTAGTACGCAAAAACATCCCACGGTCTAATACAAATTTTGAGCAAAAACACTGCTAAGTTTCTGCTAAAACAGGACCTTTGTGAAGGAAGTGCCAGCTAGGAGTGCACAGTGGAGCTACAATTTTTTGGGCATGTGTGCACTACCAAATGACACTTCCCCAGCAAAAGACACTAGTAGAAAAGCTTGCAATTGAGTGCCAGGAGCTCATTTGTGTTCTGGACCAGAAAGATGGTTTTCAAAGGAGCTTTGATCTTCAAACCTTTGATCTTCAAACCTTGCCAATCTTTGCCAGTTTAGAGTCTTTCTATGCTGATTCTATTAGACATGTTAGCTTGCTCTAATCCCAACCCTCTTGAGCTCTAGAAACTCTCAAAGTCTGCTGGCAGAACCTGTTGTTGATGTTCCTAGTGGCAGCAGACCTTGTATGTTCAGGCAAGCAGTGGATGGTGACTGATGGAAGGCCGGTCGACGCAATAGACAAGGTTTCGACGCTTGCGTGGCCGAAACCGTGGTGATCACGGTGTTGGCATGCCACAGAGCGAAATCTACGCAGCTCTAGTGACAGCCGTGCTGCCCCGAGCCGTCAATCGCTGCCCCCCTTGTCCTAAGCGCCGACGAGGTCCTTGGTATCCCCGTGGCACCTCCCGAACCCTCTGGTTCACCGGAGAAGGCCGCCGTCTCTCACGGCCAAGCTCCGCCACGGGAAGCATAGTGGGCTTTGGCCACTGTGGTCGTCTGCGCGCCGTTAATGGTTCCGGACCCGTCCCGTCGCTCCCCTGACCTCCTCCATCACCTCACCCCACGCCGCGACGGCCAGCTCGCCGCCCTTGCTCCAGTGGCAAGCCCGAGCCTCACTGCTTCAGGGGAGCTCGGCACCGCTGGTCGCTGGCCTATTTAAGGCGCTTCCCGCACCCCTCCTAGCTCCCACCCCTCTCCTCCACCTCTGGATTAGCCCTAGAGACCCCCAGCAACAGCTGGGAGCTCGTCTCCCTCAGCTCCCGCGACAAGCTCCGCCGCCAAATCCCCTCTGTCGCCAGCCTCCTCCGCCCCTCCCTAGTCTAACCCAAGGCCACCAGTGTCTTCCTTGGGTCCCTCTAGTGCTCCTTCATCCTTAGGTGAGACGAATCCTTGCCGGAACCGTCGCCGTTGATGACCATCGTAGCTTCCACCCGCCGAAGAAGAAGGGGCGAAGCCGTCCGACCACCTCCGAGGGAGCTACGGGTACAGGGAGAATCGTCGTAGAGAGCCCGTTCCTTTCCCGTCGTCTCCCAGCCTCGCCGCCGTCTCTATCGCCAGTGAGTACCGCCGGTGAGCTGCCCTCCTCTGTTCCCCCTTCTCTCTCTCTGTTTTAAAAGGGGCAGGCCCCACCTGCCAGGGTCTGCGGCCTGCGGCCGAAGCGTTAAGTGGAGGCGCCCCTCCACTTTACGCCTCCGACGTGGCCCCTCCCAAGTTTTCTATTTCTTTTATTTATTTCAGATTTAAACAGAAACTTTGACCATTTAATCTTTTTATTTACAATTCCAAATCACTTGATTCTTTTTGCATTGGGTTGGTATTGAAACTCTTTACAATCTGGTAAATTTTGGTATTTTTCCCACACTCATAGAATTTCTGGTTAATAAACAGGTATTTAATGCTTTTCCTTTTCTTTTGCTATTTCAAATACATTTTTCAAAGGGAAACTTTGAAGACCAGGAGTGTTTGAACAACCCCACTGATTAAGGCAAGCAATCATATCCATGTGATGTAGTTTTGCATAGCATAGCTCACATATTCATGCATTATACTTTCTTAACTTAGTAAGAAATAATTATTTAATAACTAATCATATAGAAATATATGCTTATGGTTAGGAAGCACTATGGTTACTACCATATGGTGGATGATCATGAGTCACCTGACCGGGCATAATCGTACAACCACCTCTTGCCGGTATGGGAAGGTCGTGACTTGGGCTGTCCGCGTCACCTCCCACCGATATGCCCCAAAGAGGGAGGGTTATGCACGCGTGCCACCTTGGCCCGGTGGGCGGTGATAACTCTGTAAGCCATTTAAGTTGAGATGAGCCATTTAACCCTTTGGCCCTATTGGATATCCTTTATCTACCACTCCAAGAGCACATGAACATGGACACAAGTGCAAAGGCAAGCCATAACTAGAAGATGCATGAAGATACAAGGCGCACGATCGAACGTCAAGTAGAACGAGTCATCGTCAAGTGCAACATCAACAAGAACCCCATGGTGTTCAAGACCTGTGATCTTGTGTGGCTAGACCTCAGTAAGTAGCGCTTCCCCGTCGAGCGCAAGTCCAAGCTACTTCCTCAAGGTGATGGACCTTTCAAGGTGTTGCCACGCTACAACAACAATGCCTACAAGATCTAGATTCCACGCGACAAGTACGACATGAGAGACATATTCAACGCCAAGGACCTTTCTCCTTTCCATCGTTATGAGGATATTGGTCTCAGGATGGATCTTTCCTAAGGGGAGAGAGGATGCGGTGCATACCATGGTCATCCCCATGGGTCCATCATCAACACATCAAGTTCCAAGTGGTTCGAAGACAAGAGCCCATGCACATCTCACTGAAACCAAGGTAACATCTCTCCTTTCTCAAACATTATTTGATCCACTCGAGACATTGTCACTACCTCAATAAGAAACCCTTTGCATATTCAATTACTTAGAAGAAGATCGTGGAATGACTACAAAGGACCACGAGGACGCCAAGCTCGAAATAACCAATGAGGAGCTAGGGGTAGGCTACAACCTCCGCATGACCTGCATACTACGGATGTCTGACCCTTGGAGCTCAGCCAAGTGAGTGGCAAATTTGAAAGCTATAGGGACCGGACGACCGACCCTATCTAGGCGTCTGACACCTCCAAGCATCCACACAATCGAGCTCCTCCAGATGCCCGACATCGTAAAACCAGCGCAGTACATGCTAGCCCTCCGGATCTACGGAAGACTGAAGCCCTCCGGATGACCGGGCCCTGTACATGCTAGCCACTTCGGAAATCCTGCCCCACCACACCCGAGCGGAATCCTCTGAAGTCCGGCGACGGTTCTACGTCCATCTCTCCATGAGTCTCTACACGACCGGCCACCTCCGTACGTCCGGACCCTGTCTGTGCATCGGTGCTCGGGCCTTGGTCCATGTACCCCTCTATCTCGCCTTACAATATAAATACTCTTTCACAACCTCCATCTAGGGTTACCAATGTGTTGGCTCATAGACTAATTGAGCATTGCTCCATCCATACCCTTTTCCCTCGGATTTGAACACCTCCACATGAGAATATTATATGGATGTCAACGCCCCTCTTCAAGGTAGATCACATGGGATATCTAGGACCATCCTATGGAGTGGAAGACTATCTATTACTTGTGTCCTATTGTTTACTTTCGATCTATGCATCTCATGAGTTTATGTGGATCTAGTGGATGTGTGAGAGTTTGTGTTTTCACTTTGGTTTCTCCTTTTCTCTCTCCTAGTTTGAGAAGGTCGACACCCTCGGGTTTTCCCCGTATCACTGGGCATTTCACTTTGTCATTTCACACTTGGGTCGGACTCCTGGGCCGCTAGTTGAAACGCTTTCGAGGACGTGCCGAGGTGAATTCAGGCTGTCCTTGATGAATAGGGTCATAGAGTGGGACGTCGGCCAAATAAAACCAATCTAAGGCCCACGCAACAAAGTCCCTGCTTCAAGGTGCCGGGTGGATACCCTGTGCTCACTATATGGCACACATCAGCTCTGCCCACTTGAATGGTCATGCCACCGGGGGAGCGAGGAATGATGTAAAAATACCTTTTCCATAACCTAAAGTGGGCCCCACACCCAAGATACATCCCATACAGTGTGACAAACCCAGTTATGTGTCGATAGGAATTGGGAGTAAGGTGATGGCGCTGGATCCATATAATGCAAGAAGTGATAGAGGCAAAGTTGTCCGTGTCTTTTGATGATATGTGACTATCATTTATGGTGGAGTAGACTTTGACGATCGACTACGAACATGAGAAGACATCGCGCATAAGCAATCGCTAAACCAACTCTGAGAGGTTATTGCCAATACCGGAGCATGATCAACCTGACCACGAGGTTCTGTTTCCCCCATGCAAACGAAGAACAAGCAAGAAAATGAGATTGCAATCTATATATTGTGAATATAAGAGGAAAGATTTATTTATGAAAGTGGGGTTCTATGATGTCTTGGTCTGGTCGTAGAACACACACGAAGGATGCGAAGTTGCATCCATTGGGAACTTAGAATCTAAACAAAACCCAAGTCTAAACGGTGTTGTAAAGGCTGTATATATGAGAGCATAGTGGGGAATTTCATGACCCCTTGGAGTGGGGGGGGGGGGGGTCCGAAACAAACCCTAACTCAGTTTCCCCACACATACACTACTGAAGGAATGCCTAGTCGTGGCGGGTGCAAAATATCCACTAGTGGCGGGCTAGGCCTAAGCCTCCCCGCCATTAACCTCCTAACATTGCTAATGGGCCACCAGTGGCGAGGGGCTACCAACAACTGCTAATTTATCTTTTATGGCAGGCTTGTTACATGATCGGCCAGTACTAGCGGGGTCCATGAGAGCAAGGTTGCACCTTAGAAGATGCTCTACTCACAAGCATCGGCTGCTGCCCACCACTATCAATAATTTCTGTATTTTAAAAGAAATATGCATGTACTATACTATTTATACAACACAATACATTTCATGTATATATATTATGCACATGTACATACATATAGCATATAAGGTGGCATCCATTTTACATACATCTTCATCATCTAATTTACATACATCAGCATCAAATTATAATTTTAGATAGGCGTGCACATAGTTCGTGAATGTTTGTAATCGGTAAGAAAGAAAGTAGGAAGAATGAAATGGCCGAATATGGTAGATGTTGCTAGTTCTACTCAACCATTATTTCCTGATTGGATATCACCTGCAAAAGAAAAAACACTAAGCCATGAAACCACTAATACATCAACCAGAGAAAAATAGAATAACTCTACAAGAGATGCATGTATGGAAGGCCCCTCGCCCTGTTATCATTGTCCCCTCACTTTAGAAGTATGGGACGAGATAAAAAATGGGCATAAGTTATTTTATCTAAAAAATAGTGAATCTAACATAATTTATTTCTTTTGTTCATTCTAGAGTGATTCTGGAGTAACTCTACAAGAGATGTATGCATTGCTTCCAGAATTGACAGAAGAACCTCTATGTATTACACAAGAAATCATTGCTTAGCATATAATTATCCCACGTATGAGCTATCTCCAGAAATTACCGTATAATTATCCCCGTTAATTTGTTGTGTACTTAAAGAGGATCCCTATGGGCTATGTGTAGAAATTAAACGTGCTTGTTTACCATAGGAAGGCATATAGATAACATAAGTTCACACTCTGTAAATAACATAAGAAGCATGAAATTAAGTTCAACTCCATGATAACAACATGAACCTAAATCCATCATATCTCCAATCATCTCCTTAATATTGGCTAGGAGACGGTATACACAGCTACCGTGGGCACATGTATCCCCTAATGTTGTACTACAGTGTTTGTCGGACACCGTACCACAGATAGATCTTGTTGCCGCCCTAATGACCCTCCTCAAATTCGTGAACCAAAAGTAAGAATTACCTCCCAGCTTGCATCCGTAATTCTCTGGCAATGTTCATCCAATTTTGGCCATGGAAATATGTTCTCCCTCCCGCATTAGTGAGAGTGAGGGTTAACAGGATGCCATTCTTAAGGAGCATCATGTCGAACTGAATCGTCCACTCCTCATCCATTGCCAGGTTGGCCACACACAATAAATCCTCCCATCCCAAACAAGGGATGCACTGAGTATGATAAAAAGAATAAATAAATTAGATAATTGTGGAGTAATTAGACAATTATGGAATAATTAGACAATTGTGCAATATTGTGGAACATACCGCCCACTTCATAAAGTCATCTCAAAGATCAACACATACCTCATTGCAAGTTAGATGAACTATGTAAGATGCGCCTAGCCTCCAGTGGCCACAGAAGGGGTATCCTTCGTCCATTTTTTAAGTTCATTTATGGAATAAATATATAAGTTGAAGGATGGAAATAAAAATTGGGCATGACTTCTGCTGAAAAAAAGAAACCTTGAGTGTCCCGAATCTCGCAAAATTAAAATTAATCAATGTTTCATGATATTTTATACACTCTTTTGAAGCCCTGTTTTCCTGGAGAAATCCAGTTAGTCCCTATCTGATAGCAAAGTATCATAAAAACTAAAGCTATTTTATCGGTAGGTACACAATAACATAGTTTTGAAATAACATAGCATTTTGAAGTAATCGTGATACATGCATTGTGGAAGAAGATAATGATGCGTCCCTATGCGTTTTTCATCAGCTGTATTTGAAAAAAAGAGGCCTCGCCCAATTTGATAATTCAGTATTATATATGTATTTTGAGAATACTACATCTTTTGAGAATAACATGGTTTTAATTACTGTTAGCTATTTAACAACCATAAGAAACTACAGTATAAATACTACAGTTTTCCCAAAAACATGGTATTTTCTTTGTAAATAAAAAAGAACCTCCAACCTCTTTTTGTAAAACTAAGAACACAAAAAGAACAGCGTGACTCGTGCCCAACCAGTCATGAATTGCCTCCCAATCAACGATCCCTAAATGACTGTAGCTTTCAAATACTTTGCTATCAAATACATCCAAGGTCTTTTATATGCAGACAAAAAACCATGGTTTAGTAAAGACTACATTATTAAAATCATGGTTTTTAGTGGTTATGGTAATCTTAAAAATTGTAGTATTCTCATAATACATAGAAATTCATAAGAACGTTCATGTATACAATGACAAGAAAATTGGTACTAGGGGTTCCTACAATAACGTAACAAAATGAAATTAAGTTTAGCTTCAACAACAATTTACCTCTATATCGCTTGAGCAAGAGGCGGAGGAGGGATTGGTAGCAACCTCGGAGGTGGAGGAGTATGCTACCGGCGGTGTCGTATTGCCATGGCTGCTAGCAAAGGAAGCCATTGTGTATAGGTGGCCGCGACAGAAGAGAGGCCTTGTGACTAGGGGCAACGATGGAAGAGACCCGACGACGAGGGGGCTGCAGCGAAGGATAGTCCTACCTAGGGTTTGGCCGAGCTATAGTGGTGAGAGGCCAGGGGGCGCTATAAGGGAGGCAGCCGAGGCATAGGCCAACGGCTGCGGCGGCGACCTCGGCATGGGGGCGGGGGATATGCGCAGTGGCGAGAGGTAGTGGACGGTAGGGATGGTAGGTTTAGGGGGATGGTATCATAGGGAGTGGACGGGTCTATCTGTGGCAAGCAAAAGAAGCTGTCTGCCAATGTCAGGGCATGTAGCAGTGGTGGGCACTTCGACGTACCTGCCACACATGAGTAATACAAAAAAACATACTAAGGGATAATACTTGTGGCGAGTAGCTGAAAACGGTCGCCACAACTTAGGCACCACTTTTGATGGGCTATATTTAACACCATCCACATCTAACTTTTCAAAGTAGATGTGGGAGGTGACCCGTCCCACCCACTACTAATTTGTGATCACCTATAAGCCCTTTCCCAGTAGTGATACGGACTCTAGAAACATCATGTAATGTGGTATTTCGAAATTACATGGGCTTGGCCCAGAAGGAGGTGACGCAGCACCTATAATAGTATATGGACAAAATTTATAAAGTGGCATCCTGTATATAATGTCCAATACTTCATGCTCTCCTTATGCTCGCTTCAAAGTGCGAAAATCACCACTAGAAACTCCATTGTTGTTTTCCGCACACGCGCCTTCTTCTCCATGCTATATTGCGCCCACATGCCCATTCTTCTTGTCCATGCTAGGTTATTCGTTCATAAATAAACAAAATTATCTAATTTTGGCGGCATCACATGTTCATGAATGTTAGAAGAATGTCAAAGAAATGAAAGTACCTGGTAATTCAATTGGCCAGCAAGAGCTCTAATAATTGGTCCAATATGTATAGCAACGGGGGTTGTGAGTCTAACAATGGTATTGATATCCTCATCAAGCAGGCCACGGGGGAAGGGATGATTTGGGAAACCCAAGCCTCTTAGAAGGAAGGGGACAAAGCACACCCTCTCCGTCCCATGAGGGGACGGATTCTTCTCCGCATGAGCCTAGCCGTCGATTGAGGAAAGACCCGCTCGCACCTGAGCTAGATATGTATCCGGAAGATATCCTTGAGTCTCCAGTATGTTTTACCAGAGTTGAGACATGGAGCAGCTGAAACAATCTCCTAAGAGTGGGTCGTGCAGTCGTGAGGAAGATCTTGGAGCGCTAACGGTGGCTGAATCCCTGTGGAACGAAGGACAATGATGGATGGACAATAGCACAATAGATTGGAGTAGCGGGCAGTTATTTTTATGCACCATTGCTACAGCGACAGAAATCTTCTGTCATCTCTTGAGCTTGCATTGGTTTTTCCCTTGAGGAGGAAAGGGTGATGCAGCACAGGAGCAGTAAGTATTTCCCTTAGTTTGAGAACCAAGGTATCAATCCAGTAGGAGAATCGCGTCAAGTCTAGAGTACCTGCACAAACACAAGCGAGCTTCCACCCAACGCTATAAAGGGGTTGTCAATCCCTTCAAGATTGATTGCAAAGTGAGATCTGATGGCGGAAAGTGCAACGAAGTAAAAGTGTAAGGCTGAAAATATGGTGTGAAGTAGACCCGGGGGCCATAGTGTTCACTATAGGCTTCTCTCAAAATAGCAAATATTACGGTGGGTGAACAAATTACTGTCGAGAAATTGATAGAACCGCGCAAAGTCATGACGATATCTAAGGCAATGATCATACATATAGGCATCACGTCCGAGACAAGTAGACCGATACTTTCTGCATCTACTACTATTACTCCACACATTGACCGCTATCCCGCATGCATATAGTGTATTGAGTTCATGACGAACAGAGTAACGCCTTAAGCAAGATGACATGATGTAGAGGGATAAACTCAAACCAATGATGAAAACCCCATCTGTTTACCCTTGATGGCAACAACACGTGGCGTGCCTCGCTACCCCTTCTGTCACCGGGTGAGGTCACCGCACGGTATGAACCCAAAACCAAGCACTTCTCCCATTGCAAGAATCATTGATCAAGTTGGCCAAACAAAACCCACAACTCGAAGAGAATTACAAGGATATAAAATCATGCATATAAGAGATCAAAAGAAACTCAAATAAGATTCATAGATAATATAATCGTAAATCCAATATTCATCGGATCTCAACAAACACACCGCAAAGAATATTACATCGGATAGATCTCCATGAAGATCATGGAGAACTTTGTATTGAAGTTCCAAGAGAGAGAAGAAGTCATCTGGCTACTAGCTACGGACCCGTAGGTCTACGGTGAACTACTCACGCATCATCGTAGAGGTCATGGTGTTGATGAAGAAGCCCTCCGTATCCGAAGCCCCCCTCCGACAGGGCACCAGAACGTGCCCCATATGGGATCTTGCGGAGACAGAAGCTTGCGACGGCGGAAAAGTATTTTCATGGATCTCCTGATTTTTTCTGGGATTTTAGGGAATATATAGACGAAAGACCTAGTGCAGAGGAGGCCCATGGAGCCCACAAGCCTAGGAGGCGCGGGCCCCCCTGGCCGCGGCTAGGGGGCTTGTGGGGTCCCTGGTGACCCTCTGCCTTGGTTCTCAAGTCTCCCGATCATCTTCTGTTTCAAAAAAAAAATCGGAAGTTTTATTCTGTTTGGACTCCGTTTAAAATCCTCCTCTGAAAAGGGTCAAAAACATGGAAAAACAGGAACTGGCACTTGGCACTGAGTTAATAAGTTAGTCCCAAAAAAGATATAAAAGGCATACAAAACATCCAAAGTTTGACAAGATAATAGCATGAAACAATCAAAAATTATAGCTACGTTGGAGACGTATGAAGCATCCCCAAGCTTAACTCCTGCTCGTCCTCGAGTAGGGAAGTGATAAAGACTGAATTTTTGATGTGGAATGCTACCAAGCATAGTTGTCCTTTGTAACTTCTTTCATGTGACATGAATGTTCGGATCCGTAAGATTCAAAATAATAGTTTTATATTGACATGAAATCAATAATACTTCAAGCAAACTAGCAAGGTAATCATGAACTGTCGAAATAACAGGGCCAAAGAAAGTTGTCCCTACAAAATCATATAGTCTGGCTGTGCTCCATCATCCTCACACAACTAATTTAAATCATGCAAAACCCCGGTATTGGCCAAGTAATTGTTTTCGCACTCTTACTTTCTCGAACCTTTCACAACTATCACGCAATACATGAGCGTGAGCCAAGGATATAACACTATAGGTGGAATAGAGTGTGGTGGTGGTTGTGAGACAAAAAAGGAGGAGATGGTCACATTGACTCGGCGTATTAAAGGGCTATGGAGATGCCCATTAATAGATATCAATGTGAATGAGTAGGGATTGCCATACAAAGGATGCACTAGAGCTACAAGTATGTGAAAGCTCAAAAGGAGAACTAGTGGGTGTGCATCCAACTTGCTTGCTCACGAAGTCCTAGGGCAATTTGAGGAAGCCCATCATTGGAATATACAAGCCAAGTTATATAATGAAGATTCCCACTAGCATATGGTGGTGATGAAACAAGAGGCTCTCAATCATGAAGAACATGGTGCTATTATGAAGCACAAGTGTGGAAAAAGATAGTAGCATTGTCCCTTCTCTCTTTTTCTCTCTTTTTTTATTTTTTTTATTTGGGCTCTTTGGGCTCTATTTTTTATTTGGGCTCTTTGGCCTCTTTTTTTCTATTTCCTCACATGGGACAATGCTCTAATAATGATGACCATCACACTTTTATTTACTCACAGCTCAAAGCTTAGAACGATGATGACTCTATAGAAAATGCCTCCGGTAGTGTACCGGGATATGCAACGATCTAGCTTGGCGTATGACGTTGAAACATCTCTCTAGCTATCTTACGATCATGCAATTGCAATATGAGAGTGACGGCACAAGTCATGAGACGGAACGGTCGGAGTTGCATGGCAATATATCTCGGAATAGCTATGAAAATGCCAAAATAGGTAGGTATGGTGGCTGTTTTGAGGAAGGCATATGGAGGGTTCGTGCACCGACGAAAATTGCGCTGCACTAGAGAGGCTAGCAATGGTGGAAGGTGAAAGTG
The DNA here is from genome assembly GCF_904849725.1 of Hordeum vulgare subsp. vulgare. Taxonomy (NCBI): domain Eukaryota; kingdom Viridiplantae; phylum Streptophyta; class Magnoliopsida; order Poales; family Poaceae; genus Hordeum; species Hordeum vulgare. The sequence continues at coordinate 263,329,083 of NC_058523.1, read as the reverse complement.
CATCTATACCAAGGACTCACATTGGTCATGAAGAACTCACATACTTGTTGCGAAAGTTTTTATTAGTAATTGAAACAAAGTGCTAAACGCATGCTCCTAGGGGAAGGGTAGGTAGGTGTTAACCATCGCGCGATCCCTACCTCAACACAAAGGAGGACAATCAATAGATCAATTATGCTCCGACTTCATAACATAGCAGTTCACCATACGTGCATGTTACGGGAATCACTAAGTTCAGCACAAGTATGTCTAGATTAACAATACCCTACTAACATAACTCTTAATATTACCAAATCCATGTTTCAAAACTAATTGAGAGGAATCAAAACTGTTATTTCTACTCAATGCACATGAAGATGGAAGTTCTTGTATCCTCTCTGGGTGCCTATAACCTTTGGGACTACTTTCATAGCGCAAACCAACTACCAAGTCACGCACCGCCGTGCTCTAAAAGATCCAAGTGAAGCACATAGAGCAAAATTATCTAGCTCAAAAGATATAAGTGAAGCACAATGAGCATTCTAGCAAAATCAAGATGAGTGCGTGTCTATCTCAAAAGGTTTACAGCAAGGATGATTGTGACACAACAAAAGGAAAAGACTCCTACGGTACAAGACGCTCCAAGAATAACACATATCATGTGGTGAATAAAAATATAGCTCCAAGTAATGTTACCGATGGATTGAAGACGAAAGAGGGGATGCCTTCCCGGGGAATCCCCAAGCTTAGGCTTTTTGGTGTCCTTGAATTTGGCTTGGGATGACTTGGGCAGACCCAAGCTTGAGCTCTTTCCACTCTTTATCCATTTGTCCATGAGAACATCACCCAAAACTTGAAAACTTCACAACACAAAACTTAAACAAAAACTTGTGATATCATTAGCACAAGAAAACAAACTACCACCTCCTTAGGTACTATAGCAATCTTGATTTCTATTTATATTGGTGTTAGATTACTGTATTCTCACTTTTCCATGGCTAATACCCCCCGATACTATCCATAGTTTCATCAAAACAAGCAACCAACTCAACAAAAACAGAATCTGTCAAAAACAGACCAGTTTGTAGCAATCTGTATACTTCGTATACTTGTGGTACCTCAAATTTTTTTAAAAATTACGACTTCCTGGGAAAAAGGCATATAAACTAGCAGCAAAAATAATCAACTCAAAATATCTTTCTGAAAAAAAATGAAAACTAATCTCGTCAGCGAAGAGTTTCTGTCATTTTCCAGCAAGATCAAAAAACCATCACCAAGACTAGTCATAAAGGTTTTGCTTGGCTCAAACACAACAAGAAACACAAAAGACACTATCATAACAGAATTATGATGGTGTGGACGCAAAAAAACAGAAAGAAAAAGATAAATTCATTGGGTTGCCTCCCAACAAGCGCTATTGTTTAACGCCCTTAGCTAGGCATAAAGCGATAGAATCACGTATCGTCGTCTTTGGTGCTCAAACCGTAAGTAGCCCTCATCATGGATTCATAAGGCAATCTTATTTTCTTTCTAGGAAAGTGCTCCATTCCCTTCTTTAAAAGGAAATTGAAATCTAATATTCCCTTCCTTCATATCGATGATAGTACCGATAGTCCTTAGGAAAGTTCTACCAAGAATGATAGAGCATGTAGGATTGCAACCAATGTCAAGCACGATGAAATCCACGGGTACATAGTTCCTATTTGCAATAATAAGAACATCGTTGATCCTTCCCATGGGTTTCTTGACAGTAGAATCCACAAGATGCAAATTAAGAGAACACTCCTCAATCTCATTAAAACCTAGAACATCACATAAAGATTTTGGAATCGCGGAAACACTAGCACCAAAATCACACAAAGCATTGCATTCGTAGTTTTTTATTTTGATTTTGATAGTACGTTCCCACTCATCATGAAGCTTTCTAGGGATAGAAACTTCCAATTCAAGTTTGTCTTCAAGAGATTTTATCATAGCTTCGATGATATGATCGGTAAAGGCCTTGTTTTGGCTATAAGCGTGTGGAGAGTTTAGCATGGATTGCATCAAAGAAATGCATTCAATCAAGGACAAACTATCGTAATTGAATTCCTTGAAATCCAAAGTAGTAATTTCATTACTACTCAAAGTTTTAATATCTTCTACTCCACTTTCAATGATTTTAGCATCAAGATAGATGGACTCCGAATCATTGGGGCGTTTTTCAACCAAAGTGGATTCATATCTAGCCCCATCATCATTAGGTTTGAGACAAGAAAACAAAGATTCAGTGGGAGTCACACCAAGTACTTTAAGATCTTCGTGATTCTCATCATGAGAACACGCCTTTTTAAGCCATTCATGTCTAGCACGAATTTGGCCGGTTCTTTCTTTGCTCTCACTCATGGAAACACGCATAACTTTCAAAGTTTCATCCATGTTGATCTTGGGAGGAGCACATCTAACTTTCAAAGAATCAATATCACTAGACATTCTATCAACGCTCCTAGCCAAATCATCAATTTTGAGTAGTTTGTCCTCTATGGATGCATTGAAAACCTTTTGTGGGTTGATAAACTCTTTGATATTACTCTCTAGATCAGAGGGTAATCTATTGCAATTTCCATGAGTATTGTTGTAGGAGTTGCCAAAGTTATTAGAGGAGTTACTAGGAAAAGGCCTAGGAACATAGTTTCCTCTAAGAGCATTGTTGTTGCCAAAATTATTCCTACCAACAAAATTAACGTCCAAGCTAGCGTTGCTACTCTCAATCAAAGAAGACAAGGGCATGTCATTAGGATCTAAAGAAGCACTTCTACTAGCAACCAAATTCATTAACTCATCCATCTTAGCACTCAACGAGTTAATTTCTTCTATAGCATGTACCATTTTACTAGTAGGTGACCTTTCAGTGTGCCACTGAGAGTAGTTCGTCATGATATTGTCTAGGAGTTTTGTAGCTTCTCCTAACGTGATTTCCATGAACATTCCACCTGAGGCGGAGTCCAAGATATTTCTAGAAGCGAAATCCAAACCAGCGTAAAAGATTTGTATAGTCATCCAAAGACTCAAGCCATGAGCGGGACAATTTCTAATCATTAATTTCATCCTCTCCCAAGATTGTACAACATGTTCATGATCAAGTTGATTAAAATTCATGATATCATTACAGAGAGAGATAATCTAAGCCAGTGGAAAATACTTGGATATATAAGCATCTGTGCACTTGTTCCAAGAATCAATTTTATTTTTGGGCAAACATGAAAACCAAGTTTTTGCTCGATCTCGCAACGAGAATGGAAAAAGTTTCAATTTAATCACATCATCATCCAGATTTTTCTTCTTTTGCATATCGCGAAGCTCAATGAAGATATTAAGATGGGATGCGGCATCTTCACTAGGAAGGCCGGAGAATATCTCTTTCATAACAAGATTCAGCAAAGCAGCATTGATTTTGTATGATTCTGCACTAGTGGCGGGAGCAATCGGAGTACTAGTAAAATCATTATTATTAGTATTCGAGAAGCCACAAAGTTTGGTGTTTTTAGTCATGCTGACTCCAGCAAGCAAGCAAGCAAGCACACAAGCGAACATAAAGAAAGCGAGAGAAAAAGTCGAATGAAAAAGGCAAACGAAAAAGGCTAATATTTTCGTAAATTTTTGTTTTTCAGAAGGGGGAGAGGAAACCGAGAGGCAAAAAAAGTAAATGCAAGAGATGAGTTTGTGACACTTACTTGGATGAGTTCTTGACTTGATCCTCCCGGGGAATGGCGCTAGAAATCCTTCTGCTATGGCGACAGAAATCTTCTGTCATCTCTTCAGCTTGCGTTGGTTTTTCCCTTGAAGAGGAAAGGGTGATGCAGCATAGGAGCAGTAAGTATTTCCCTCAGTTTGAGAACCAAGGTATCAATCGAGTAGGAGAATCGCGTCAAGTCTAGAGTACCTGCACAAACACAAAAGAGCTTGCACCAAACGCTATAAAGGGGTTGTCAATCCCTTCAAGATTGATTGCAAAGTGAGATCTGAAGGCGGAAAATGCAACGAAGTAAAAGTGTAAGGCTGAAAATATGGTGTGAAGTAGACCCGAGGGCCATAGTGTTCACTAGAGGCTTCTCTCAGAATAGCAAATATTACAGTGGGTGAACAAATTACTGTCGAGCAATTGATAGAATCGCGCAAAGTCATGACGATATCTAAGGCAATGATCATACATATAGGCATCACGTCCGAGACAAGTAGACCGATACTTTCTACATCTACTACTATTACTCCACACATCGACCTCTATCGAGCATGCATCTAGTGTATTGAGTTCATGACGAACAGAGTAACACCTTAAGCAAGATGACATGATGTAGAGGGATAAACTCAAACCAATGATGAAAACCCTATCTGTTTACCCTTCATGGCCACAACATGATGCGTGCCTTGCTACCCCTTCTGTCAATAGGTGAGGTCACCACACGGTATGAACCCAAAACCAAGCACTTCTCCCATTGCAAGAATCATAGATCAAGTTGGCCAAACAAAACCCACAACTCAAAGAGAATTACAAGGATATAAAATCATGCATATAAGAGATCAGAAGAAACTCAAATAAGATCCATAGATAATCTGATCATAAATCCACAATTTATCGGATCTCGACAAACACACCGCAAAGAAGATTACATCGGATAGATCTCCATGAAGATCATGGAGAACTTTGTATTGAACATCCAAGAGAGAGAAGAAGCCATCTAGCTACTAGCTACGGACCCGTAGGTCTATGGTGAACTACTCACGCATCATCGGAGAGGTCATGGTGTTGATGAAGAAGCCCTCCGAATCCGAATCCCCCTCTGGTAGGGCACCAGAACGTGCCCCAGATGGGATCTTGCGGAGACAGAAGCTTGCGGCGGCGGAAAACTATTTTCGTGGATCTCCTGATTTTTTCTGCGATTTTAGGGAATATATAGGCGAGAGACCTAGGGCAGAGGAGGCCCAGGGAACCCACAAGCCTGGGAGGCGCGGGCCCCCTGGCTGCGGCCAGGGGGCTTGTGGGCTCCCTGGTGACCCTCTACCTTGGTTCTCATGTCTCCCGATCGTCTTTTGGTTCCGAAAAAAATCTTTTCTAAAGTTTTATTCCGTTTGGACTCTGTTTTAAATCCTCCTCTGAAAATGGTCAAAAACATGGAAAAAACAGGAACTCGCACTTGGCACTGAGTTAATAAGTTGGTCCTAAAAAAGATATAAAAGGCATACAAAACATCCAAAGTTTGACAAGATAATAACATGAAACCATCAAAAATTATAGATACGTTGGAGACGTATCAACCATGTCAGGTTAAAATAATGGCCAGAAAACGCATGGATTCCCTAACCTAGGACCAATCACATCCCCACATGGAGTGTGGATGGAGTAGGATGCCATAAAGACATGACATGGGGCTACTATCAAAGGATCCCTAAAAGAAATTGGTAGTCTAAAGTAGTTTGATGCTTAGATTAGCCATGGAGTGACGAAAACTTTGGTTCCGGACATTGCTTTACTGAGGGAACTCACCTGCCAAGCCAAAGACATCCAAAGCTAAAAATCCGATAAGTTCATTCGTCCTCATAGATTGGAGACTTGTTATGGGGCTACTGATAGAGTCCTCGATTAGGGGGCACTAATTCGAGGTGTTCAGTCCTTATGGGCCAACTGGGAGCCCGCTAAGTCTCCTCGTGAAGGATAATGAAGTGTCGAGGTTTATGAAAGAAGGAAAGATCTAAAGACTTGGTGTGCACCCCAAGGACATCTCTATGTTTGGCATGGCTCCAACCAACATAAATATGTAACCTAGCTCCCTTTGGGTTTCAATATAAGCCCAGGTGATTAAGCCGTAGGGGACAACTTGTTCATTTATGGTTTAGAGCTCATACAACAATCTCAAGGAAGATCATCAACATATACTCGATACCCCATCATCAATACGACTAAAGCGGTGGGTAGGGCTTTACCTCTTCGAGAGGGCCCCAACCTAGGTAAACGTTATCGACCTACTCTCTTTGTTTCCATTGATTATATATCCACAGCTCAGGTTATCCTACCCGAGGTCCACCAGTTTTAGCACAAACACAACCACGTTTGCAGAGGATCCCACGATCCCAAGCAAACTATTGTTGGGTGGAATTTATGGGGAAACCTCGGTATTGGTTGAAAACAAGTAGTTGTGTAGCTCAATGAATACCCCCTCTTCTCGCGGTTGGGTTCTGATCCAGAACCTTCCGCGTGGAAAGATCCTGCTGGGGTTGGTGCTCCACTGACGTGGCTTCGGATGGTTTGACAAGTGTGGAAGCCGTGATAGTCTCTATGAGTGTTCCACTCCATGAGTCCCAAATGATCTCTCCTTCGCTAAAAGAAAGTCCACGCCCCTGCTATTTTAAGTAGCACCAACAATGTTGCCTCGTTGCTCACACAAGACGTCACCCATTGGCATGTCAACCTCTGTCGGGCCCCTTATCGGGGCCGACACAATAGGGCACGCGGATGCCGCCCCATGCGGCCTGGGCAGTACTGACTCCTTCATCAACTTGGACAATGGGGATGCCACTATCACAATACCACCCATTGTCGCATCGACGTCCACCACAAGGGCTGCCATCTTGCTTTGGGAAACACAGATAGCCTCCTAAGAGGGGTACACCTCCTCTTCTATGGTCTCATTTCCAGGTAGACGCCCCATCGCCTGTTGTTGTTTTGATGAGAGGAGTCGGGGTGGCGGACAAATGGAGGGATGATGGGCTAGATGCCGTCTCTCCTCTAGGGTCGTACCTTAATGATATAGGTGAAGGTGTCCCATCTTTCGATGAGATGGTGGCTATCATTTTTGGTGGAGTAGACTTTGACGATCCGACTATGAATGAGCAAGGACGTTGCTCCTTAGCAATCACTAAACCAACCCCGCGAGGTTATTGACCATGAAGGAGCACGATCAACCTGACCACAAGGGTCTGTTTATTGCACAAAAATGAAGAAAAATCAAGTAACTAAAATTGCAATCTAGATATTGCCAATATAAGAGGCAATCTTTATTGATGAAAGTGGGGTTCCGTGACGTCTTCCTCTAGACGGAACATAAACGAAGGATACAAAATTGCAGCTATGCCAAACTTTTAATCTAAATAAAACCCAAGCCTAAACGTCACCCTAAGGGTTGTATATATTTGGGAATAGAGGGGGATTTCATGTGCCCTTGAAGGAAGTGTCTGAAACCAACCTTCCCACACACAAGGACTCTAAAAACACCCTTGGAGCATAGCAAATAGATGTAAGAAAATCCTGATCAGTAATATCTGATTTAGTGGAAAGTAAACATCCACTCTTCAGTTTCATTTCACATGCAACACTAGATGATGGTTTATTAGGCTTACTGTGTTGCTCGAATTCCTTTTCCACAATCTGACATTCACTCTTACTCTGCACCTGTTTTTAGTCACGAGCTCTATGATGCAGAGCATCCCTTGGTCATCCCCACGGATCCTTCACCAACACCTCAAGCTCCAAGTAGTCCCATGATAAGAGCCCGCACACGTGCTATTGAAACGGAGGTGGCATCTCTCCCTACTTAACCATCATTTGATCCACTCGAGACATGGTCGCTACCTCAAGCGGAAATCCTTTGAATACTGAGGCACTCGGAAAAAGACCGTGGAACAACTACGAAGTACCACGATGACATCAAGCTCGGAAGGACCAATGAAGATCTCTGGATATGCTACACCCTCTCGATGGTCGACCGTCTACTGATGTCCGACTACCTAGAGTTCAGCCAAGTCAAGGACCCAACCGAACGATACAATAGACAGACGACCGATGATGCTCGGATGTCCCACACCGCTCCGCATCCAGATGTTCGAGCCCCTCCAGAAAGCCGACATCTCCAAGCAAGGAACAAACCTACTAAAAACAGAAGATCTCCGGACGACCATGCCACCAAACGTCCGACCAGCTCCGAAAGTCCGACGTGTGCACACCCGAGACCAATATTTGGATGTCCGGCCCGCTCCGGACAGCCATTAACGTTTGTACGTGTGGAGCTTGTCTGTGCACCACCACTCGGGCCTCAACCCATGTATCCCTCTCTCTTGCCATATAATATAAGTACTTCACCCCATGGACGTTTTAAGGTTAGCTTATATTTAGCGATAGAGATTGTTGAGTGATACATGTGATCTGCGTTTGGTTTTCCATAAGGAGGAACGGGTAATTGCAGCACAATATGGGTAAGTATTTCCCTCAGTTAAGAAACCAAGGTTTATCGAACCAATAGTAATTTGAATCCTCAACCATCTTCGGCGGCTGCACAAAAAAGATTAAACAACTTGCACCCAACGCATGCAAGAGGGTTGTGAATCCCCTTGATCTCATTATTTGCAAGCAAATGATGCGTGTTAAAATTCTAGAGAATTTTAAATTGCAAAATAAATTATGTGGTTTATTTTTATGAATATATAAGTGAATAGACCTGCGGGCCATAGTGTTCTCTAGTGGCATCTCTCATGAAAGCAACATTCGATGGGTAAACAAACTACTATTAGGAAATTGATAGAAAATAGGATACTTATGTGGTTTATACGACAATATCATGTTTGTATAGGCATCACATCCATAAGAAAATAGGCTGACTCCCACCTATACTACTATTACTCCACTTCCAGAGCGATTCTATGCTTGCCTCTCTACGTATTAAGTTAATGATAGATAGAGTAATGTTTCGAGAACGATGACATGATGTAGACAAAGTAAACTCAATCAATATGAATAAGCCACATTGTCTTATCTTTAGTAGAAACAACACAAAGACATATCTTGCCCCCTTCTATCACTAGGATGTAGAGACCCGTCATGTTGAACGCACTACAACGCACCCCTCTCACTAAAGAAATATGAATCTACTTGGACAAAGCAATTCAATAGATCGGAGAGATTAATGAAGCTATGATGATAACGCAAATAAGAATAATAATAATGAGAGAAGACTCAAATACTTTTCATGAATATTATGAACATAAACCCACAATTAATCGGATCCCAACAAACACACCATAGAAAAGAATTACATCGGATAGATCAAAGAAAAGATGCCATGAAAATTGTATTGAAGATCAAGAGAGAGAAAGAGAGATAGTCATCTAGGTACTAAATAAGGACCCGTAGGTCTGTGGTGGACTAAGTCCACATTATCACGAGGGCAGCAAGGTTGATGAAGAGGCCCTCCGTGAATGATACCCCCTGCAGAAGGGTGCGAGAACAGAGCTCCAGATGGGATCGTCATGCAGAGACTTGAAGTGGCGGAAAAAGTATTTCGCAATGTTCCTTAAGATTTTGGAATATATATGAATATATAGGAGAGAGAACGAAGGTATAGGGGCCAGAATGGAGGGACAAGCCATCAGGGCGCAATAACCCCCCTGGTCGTTCCCTGTTGGCTTGCGCCTCCTTCATGTGGCCTCTAGTCTTCTACCGAGTATTCCAGGTCTTCTTTTGGTCCGGAAAATATCATAAAAAAGTTTCGGGGCAATTGGACTTCGTTTGGTACTTTAAACCTGAAAAGAAAAAAACCACAGAGAAAACAACAACAAGCATTGGGCATTGGGTCAATAGGTTAGTGCTAAAAATAATATAAATTGCTAAATTATTACTCTGAAAGCATCCTATGATGATAATATAGTAGCATGGAACAATAAAAAATTATAGATACATTGGAGATGTATAAAGCATCCCCAAGCTTAATTCGTACTTGTCCTCCAGTAGGTAAATGATAAAAACAGAATTTTTTATGTGACATGCCACCCAATATGTAATATTTTTCATGTACTCTCATTGAGAAACGATGAATTAAGAAACATCAACATAGTAATATTTATAAGCACAAGCAACAAAATCATCAATCATTCAGAGTATACGATCCTAAAAGAATGATTGCCCCATTAATCTTATCATATTAGCAAGGCATCGCTCCGTCTTAACCACATTAATACAAATGTCAAGCACCAAAGTGCCCAAGTCACACAATTGGATCATAAGTTTTCAGTGCGAATTAACTTTTTATTCTTCACTTAATACATGAGCATGAACCATGGATATAGAATAAGGGTGGAAAAGAATATGGTGGTAGATATCAAAGGGGTAAGAAGTCGAGGAAATAGTCTCACATCAACTAGGCATACTGATGGGCTATGGAGATGTTATTCCAAGGAGTAGGTATTGCTATGCAAATGATGCACTAGAGCTATAAGTGTATGAAAGCTCAACTGAAGGTAAGTGGGGCGTGAATCCAACTTGTTTGCTCATGAAGACCTCGGGCATTTGAGGAAGACCATATGTGGAATATACTATCCAAGTTTATAATAATGAAAAACTGATTCCTACTAGCATATGAAAATGACATAACATGAGACTCTCTACATGAGGAATAAGGTGCCACTTTCAAGCACAAGTGTGGTAAAGGATAGTAGCAACGTTCATTCTCTCTTTTTCTCTCATTCATTTTTTTACTTTTTAATTATGGTGGGCACATTTGGCCTCCCCCATTTTTATTTCCTAATTGGGACAATGCTCTAATAATATAATCATCACACTTTTCTTTACTTACAACTCAATGAAAGCTCATTATGAAGAACTAGAAGCAATATGACTCAATATGAATGACTCTGGCCATGTACCAGGATGGGCAATGATCTAGGGTGACATGTATGAGCGATATGATGAATGGTGGCTTTTCCACAAATTCTACGTCAGGTCTATATGATCATGCAAAGCTATATGATGACGAACGAAGAAGTCATATGACGTAACGGTGGCATTTGCATGGCAATATATCTCGGAATGTCTATAGAAATCCCATGATAGGTGGGTATGGTGGCTGCTTTGAGAAAGATATAGGAAGGCTTACGTGTGAAAGATTGTATCATGCCACTGGGTTTGGATGCATGGGAAAAGTTTGCACCGATCATCCAAGTGAGAATGGGAAATGCAGAGTACCGAAGAGGCTAGCAAAATATGAGGAGGTGAGATTGTGTATGTCCATGGTTTCACATTATTCATAAAGAACTCATACACTTATTGAATTTTTTTATTAGTTTTATCAAAAATCAAAGCACTAATCACATGCCTCGAGGGAGGGGGTTGGGAGGAGTTAACCATCACGCTCCTCCTACCCGAAACAACACTAGGATTTTAACAAGGAATAGAAATGCTGACACATCCCCACCATGTGTTTTTAATATTCAGACAAATAAGAAATTAAAACCTCTTAATACCGGTACTTATATGAATCAACAATGATGCACCCACGCCTTTTTCATATTAACACATCAATATCATTAACCCACATGACTCACGCCTTGCTACATGATGATTTTGATTATCATTCATTGAGTACCTATTATTTTTGGACTAGCCTTCATGATACTCGCAAATGACCGTTACTATTTATTAACTGTCAAACAAATATAAGTGAAGAATGAGAGTGCAAATATTTCTATAAAATCAATACGCCATCGTGCTCAAAAAGATATAAGTTCAGTACTTGAGCAACTACCAAGATCAAAAGATAAAATTGAAGAACATAGAGTATTCTAGCAAATCATGATGAATATGTGCCTCTCTAAATTTGGTGTGTCCAACAAATGATTATTATGGCAAACTGGAAATAAAAGCAAATGTCGCTTCACGTGAAACTCATATCTTTTGACGAATAAAAATGTAACTCCAAGTCACATATCGATGGACTGAGACGAAAGAGGGGATGCCTTCCGGGGCATCCCCAAGCTTGGACGCTTGAGGATTCCTAGAATATTACCTTTTCATGCCTAGGAAATCCCCAATCTTAGTCTCTTGCCACTCCCTATTCATTTTTCCATCACGATAAGACACTCAAAACTTGAAAACTTCAATCACACAAAACTCACAAAACTTCGTGAAATCCCTTAGTATAGGCAACATATCAAATACTTTAGACAATATTATAAATCAATTCATATTCAATTATTTCATAATATGTACTGTATTCTAACTTATCTGTGGCGTATACCACCTGATACAATCCATATCATCATCAAAACAAGCAAACTATGCAAGCAAAAACAGAATATGTCTAAAACAAAATAGTTTATAATGATTTGTAAGTAAACCATACTTCTGTAACTCAAAAATTCCGAAACATTAGGACGACCTAAAAATTTGTACAAAATACAATGTACAAAGTTTAGATTAAAAAGATGCTCCAGTAAACTAAGAGAAATTATGCACTAGACGTAAAAGTTTTTGTTTTTGCACCATATGAGTTCATCTCATCGTACAAGTCACCCCAAAGGCTTTACTTGGCACAAACAGTAATTTAAACATAAAACACAATCATTACAGAAGCAATAATCATGTCATCACACCAATATGGAATTTAAAAACAAAAATAAGATAACTATTGGGTTGCCTCCCAACAATCGCTATTGTTTTATGCCCCTAGCTAAGCATAATGCGTATGATCAAGTGTTGTCATCCTTAACACTCAACCCGTAAGTAGACCTCGTGATGGATTCATAAGGTGGTTTGACTCTCTTTTGCGGGAATTATTTCATTTCTTTAGTTAATGGAAATTTGAACCTTATGTTTCCCTCTTACATATCAATAATTGCAACTATAGTTCCTAGGAAAGGTCTTCCAACTATTATTGGACAAGTACGTTCACAATCAATATCAAGCACAATGAAATCTACACGCAGATAATTCTTTTTTAATGGTAGAATCCGCAAGATGCAAGTTTAGGGAACACTCTTGAATATTAATGAGACATTGTTGAAACACTGGCACCAAGGTCACACAAAGCATTGCATTCATGTTTTTTATCTTTATTATTATAATAGGTTCCCATACATCATGCAATATTCTAGGAATGGAACATTAAGTTCAAGTTTCTTATGATATGCTTTTATCATTGCTTCCACTGCATGATTAATGAAAGCCTTGTTTTGTTCATAAGCATTGGGTGAGATAATAATAGTTTGTAACAAGGAAATACATTCTACTAAAGAGATACATTCATAATTAAAGTCACTGTAATCCAACATAGTTGGCACATCGCTAGTTAAAGTTTTGACCTCTCAAAACCCACTTTTTTTAGTTTTAGCATGAGTACCATCACCCTCCAAGCAAACGGGATACTCTCTAGCTAAACTTGACTCATTTCCAATCCCTTTATAATTTATATTCAAAGAAGTAAATAAACATTCAATAGGAGAAGTGGTAATCATATTAAGATTTTCATCATGATTTCGGTAAAAACCTAGTGGGGGAGTGTCGTGGGGAAGGAACACCTATGGGACCTGGGGATCCCTTGTGGATCGGCGAGGGAGACGGATGCACCAAGAGCAGACTGAGAGGTCGAGGCATGATCATTTACCCATGTTCGGGCTGCTCAGAAGCGTAAAACCGTACTCCTGCTTCGTGTTTATTAATCCGATGTCGAGGTGATGAACTACTAGGTCTCTCTTTGCTGACCAACCGATTAGCCTCCCTTTGTGCATGCCCAGGGCCTCCTTATTATAGGTCAAAGGGGTGACGAACAGTGGCAACACATGGTTCTCATGGGGTGCACAATGGAAGAGTGCACCCACAAGTCGCATAGTGCACTACAGTGTTCCTGGCGTCTTAGCGGACGTATTTAATGCTTCGTCAGATGTCCAAGAGACGGGACATGGGTGCGTCCCAACGGCACTGTTTTCCCAGGTACCGCTCGACACGCGTAGTGCGTACATACACGTATCGAGTGGCTTTCGGGAGCTGGCCGTTGTGCTGGCACAAGGGCGCGTCGGGTCCCCGTCGGGGGTTAAACGCACGGGAGTGTTGGTAGCTCTCCTGACAAGGGTCTTGCCGAGGCTTTGCTGGCTTCCCCCGGCAAACGGGCTTGTCGGGGGTGTCATCTGCACTCTTCTGGCTCGTGGCTTCGGGCGTCTTCGTGGTAATCCCTCGCGGGCTCCGACAAGACCTGACCCTGGATGGGGCTCTAACTACCCGTGCACCAGTACGGGGCATCAAAGGCCCAAACTTTGGTGCACCGATAGGAGCCCCCGGGCCCAGGCCATACCTGGTCTGAGACGTCGTTGGGCTAGGCCCAAAAACGATGCGTGGGTGGTTGTGTTGAGGATCCTGGGGCAGCGATTTTACCGTTACCGTGCCCGTGTCCCCCCACGACATGCGTCGACCGTGCAACATGGGGGATCGTGGGCGGACTGGCCGAAACGCTCGGGCGCGTGCAGGGGCAGTCTCGGGCTGGCGAAGGGGTGGCCCTGCGTCCGATCCTCATAAAGGGGAAACGCCGAGGCCGCCACCTATTATCCGCCATTCTTGCCCAAATATCAGAGCTGCCATTTCCCTCTTCCTTCGAGCACGAAACTAAGCTCTTCCATCCTATTTCCGCCAAGCATGCTTCGCCCCTCCTTCCAGCCCTTGCACCCCTTCCTCACCTTCCGACAATGGTGCCCAAGCCGAGCAGGGGGAAGGAGGTCGTCACGGAGGGCGAGCGGGCGAAAATGCGGAAGAAGCTGGTCGTGTTACCCCCCCCCACCCCCCGAGCTGGATGCGGAGACTCTGGTGGATCGGTACTTGCTTATGTGGGCGAGGCAGACGAAGGCGCATCCGAAGACCCGCATGAGCCGGATTTCGTCAGTGGTGGACCAAATGGTTACCCTTTCTTCGCGGATTACTTTTATTGTGGCCTCTGCCGTCCTTATTCTGATTTCTTTGTAGAGGTCATGTGCTCTTATAACCTCCGGCTCTTGGATTTCTCGCCGAACACGGTCACCTGTATGGCCATGTTCGCGCACCTTTGTGAGAACTTCATTGGGGTCACCCACAATGTTGCCCTCTTACGCCACTACTTCAACCCCCATATCCAAAAGGGGGAAGCTATCTCCGGGTTCCTCGCCTGGATCCCCAACACCAAGGGGGCATAAATAGACGGGAACTACCGTGAGAATTGGGAAGAGTGGCGTGGGAGGTGGTGTTGGCTTTTGGAAGACGACCCTCACGCCTTCTGCGAGCCCCGGACCGCCACGATATTGTGCGGCAGGGGATGGGGCGATCTCGACCCGGCGGATGAGAAGCTCTCGGTTGCCGCCACAAGGATCATGCGGCTCAGGGATGCCGGCCTTATGATGGAGTGGTGGCTTGGACTTCCTGTGCCAGTGCATTGCCCCTTTGCAGCGCAAAGGGAGGCCGGCCTGGGATTACAAAAACGCGGCGGACATCATGAGACTGCGCCCCAGGCAAAATGGCAATTTAACAGTTATGCAGCACACAGTTGTTTGCCATAAGTTGTTCAAGCCTGAGGGGAAGTTTAGAATGAAAGAGAAGGTAATCCCCCATGTGCAACAACTCCTTTGTCAACGCAATCATTGCCATGATGCCCATGTGCAATGCCCACGGCCTCGACTAGTCTTGGGTGGAGCCGAGCATGGAGCAGGCGCTGCAATTCTTAGACAACCTGACGGAGGTTGTCGTCCGCAAAAATGACCACGTCTTCCGCACTACCACCAAGGAGGAAGTGGCGTACATCGCCTCCCTAGTCGAGGAAGTGGCTCTCACCAAGGCAGCTGGCGGCATGGGTTTCATGGGAGAGTCCAGCAACGGCGGGACGGTGCCGGAGGAGATGCTTGCCGAGCTAGAGGAAGTTGGCAGGGAGCATAGCGGTGTGGCTGCTGGGGGACACAGTGCTGCTGCCACCCGGGATCTTCCTGATGAAGAATTGGTCGATGAGGATGCTCCAGAGAAGGCCTCAGTTCCCAAGAGGAAGTGGGTTCTTCGCAACGCATCCACCGGCATTCCTGTCCAGCATCCTTCTGCTTCCGGCGCAACCAAGCATCGTCGGAGTGCCTCTCCGCCGCTTCCCACAAGTGCCGCGGCCAGGGTCAAATTCGACCTTTGTGTATTTGACTCGAAGGATGAGGAAGAGAATGCCATTCTTTCGTACCCTTTGGTTTTCGCTTCGTCGATCTGGTTTGTTTATCCGGTTCCGTCTTCGATACAGCAGGGATCTGGAACATCTAGTGCGGAAATCTTCAAAGAGGGCGAAAGCTTCGATGAGCGGAGATCCCCGGCTAGCACCTTAGGGGTACCGGGGGGAATCTTCACTAGCCAAAAGCCCAGCCCCTAGTGAAGCCCTCAACGCAGCCCCCAGCACAGCCCCAAATGTGGGTCCTCTACCCATTTCCCACTGGCGAGCACTAGGAAAGTTATGTTCTCTACCGACATTGTTGGGCCTGCAAGGGAGAAGTGGCATCGAGACAGAACCCCGGAGGCTGCCCCTGACAACCCACCTTCATCCCCCACGCTGCCCCGGGATGGGTCTCTGGCAAGCGTTAGTGCGGATGAGGCTATATTTGCCGAGGGTGACCCGGCAGGCGCAGAGACCGGTAGTTTGGTCCCGGTAATCGACGTCGTCAGGGAGGAAGGGACCAGCTCTCGGCAACCTTCCCTAGGCAAGCTTCTTGCCTGGGAGCATTTGTTATCATCCTCTTCTCTTTTTTTGTCTTCTTGAACTTCCATCCTATCCTCATCTGGTTCTCCCTTTTATGGCTTCTTATATTCACCCCTGACGGAGGAGATGGACATTGACTTAGTTATTGAGGAGATCGTGAAGGGTGGCACTGTTGAAGCCGGCAAGGTTGCTGCTGGTGAGGCCGCCCCTGTTACCCGAGAGGAGGCCGCCAAGGTGACACAGGAGGAGGCCGCCAAGGACGCTTGGGGGAAAGCTGATGAGAAAACTGGTGATCGTACTGACAGCATGCCTGCCATGGGAGCGCCACGTGCTACGCCGACCACGGAGCCCTCACCTTCTAGGGAAGGAAGCATGGGGGATCAACCTACAACACCCAAGCTCCCCGCTCCGCCCAGGTACCTCGAGGCTGGCCCGGACCAGTTTATTAACATGCCGGGGACGGTCTACACCAGAGAGTTTGTCGACGTGGAGGCTTTGGATGGTGAGGAACTGCCTCTACCGGGCTGAAGATTGTCGGCGACCGGGCTACCGGCAGCAATGGTTCGAAGGAAGATCATATCCTTCATGCCATGGGCGACACCTTCCGCTAGCTCGAGGGGCTTTACCTGGCCTGGGGAAATAAGATGGCTGCCTGGCAGGCGGTTGTCGAAGCAGCGAAGGCGAGTTTTCAGGATCGCTCCGAGCAGACCCAGGTCTTGTTCTCTGAGGCCGAGCGGAAACCAGAGGATGACCGGGCGGGCGTGCGCGAAGAGCAGAACGAGCTCCTCCTGAAGCGACCCGATGTGGAACAAGCGCAAGAGGAGGCCTCAAAGAAGGCTGCCGAGGAGGAAGGCCGCCTACTACAGCTATGCATCACGCTCGATGCTCACCAACAAGATTTGCCATAAGGACGAAGAGGTCGAGGAGCTCGTCGCGCGCCAAACCCAAGAGTTGGAGCGGAAGCACCAAGAGGCCCTCGCGGCTCAGATTGCGGATCACACCGGCAAGCTGAGAGCCGCCTCTTATGTCGCTGCCGCCAGGGAGTCTGACAGGAGTGAGCTTGCCAGCAGGGCGGCATAGCTGGAGTTCGCCAGGAGTGAGCTTGCCGGCAAGGTGGCCCATATGGAGTCGGTCCTTGTGTGCTTTGGCAAAGATATCTCCATGCTCAGTTTGGAAAAGGAGAAGACCCTTTCCATCCTGGTGGAGGTGCAGAATGCCGTCTCTGACAAAGCCACCCAGCTTGTTGATGCCAATGCTTCTCTCGTCGATCTGAAGCTGAAGCTGGCCACCCAGGAGAAGGATCTTGAGAGCGGCAAGGACCGCGAGAGGGCCTTGACCAAGGAACTTGGCGACAAGAGGGCCAAGCTCGAGGACGCCGCCACTTCTCACGGTAACTATTCGGCGGATGTGCGGATCTGGACTGAGTGCCTTGCCGATCTTGCCGAAAGGCTCGCGACGCAACTGTCCACCATGGGTCTGCCCGGCTTCCAGTTTTCTTCTGATAACAGGACGTCCCAGAGCACCACGATCACGTTGTTCTTCGACAGCCTGGTCGAGCCTCTCGAGCAGCTCCAGGCTCCCGAAGCATCCCGCCTGGCCGACGAGTCTCGCAATCTTTGTCGGGCTATCCTCCTCAAGGTGATCACCAAGGTGGCTTACATGAACCCCGACATCAACATCTCCAATGTGTTCGAGCGCCTGCCGTAGGATGCAGATCTCACGGCGTTGGAGGCGTTGGTCATGCCCAGCTTCGATAGGGTGGGCCAGGTCAAGAGGATCGAGGGCCAGCGGAGGGACTAGTTGCCCAATTCTTCTTCTTTTGCCATGCCTTTTATGTAAGAAATGATGTTACACCAAGTTAGGATCGCGACAAGCAATTATGTAATATACTCGTTATGTTTCGGATGAATGCATGTAATTTCCTTTATCTGATTTATTTCTATATGGCGTACACCCTATGTTGTGCTAGGAGCCTTCCGGTACGCACAGTCTTGCCACAAGTTCTTTAAGGAACGGGTCCTTAGTAGCCTACTGAAAGTGCTGCCGTCCGCAAAATACCTTGGTGTGATCAACCATGCAAGTGTGTACAATCCTGCCGTGAGTGCTTCAAGGAATAGTTCTTTAGCAGCCTGCTGGAGGAGTAGCTTCCAACAAGGTGTGTTGGCGCGATCAGCGCGGCCACTTAGTTTGTTGAGCGAACTCGAAACAATAGTAAGGGCGCAGCCGATGGTGGCAAGGTTCCTTCGCGTACAGGTTTCCCATATAAAATTCGAAATCATCTAACTAAAGTAACTCTACTGTTTGAAATTTACTCAGAGTGTTGGCAACTTAGCTTTTTGTTGTTGCAGCCCTTTCTCATTTGAACAATCACTGCTCAAATCATCATCGTTGCCTGTTGGCGGCTTGTTGGTGTCCACACCCCCATTCCCCTGGTAAACTTGTATGCGAGGGATCCTCCTATCTTTTTAAGAAAAAGAAAGAAGAGATACAAAGGCTGTGAACCTTCCTGACTCGTTAGTCTTTGCGCTAGAATAGGCGTAACACAATACTTTGACAAACATGCACAAAAATAGACATGGAAATTGACAAGAAATGTGAAACGCTAAGCCTTATTGAACTACGCACAGGGTATGTGCCTCGCTTTGTACAAAGGTTGACATGTCTTGCCTGCAAGACTTGTACAAAACGTGGTTGTCAGGGTTGCCCGGCAACCTCACCTCATGGGTAGAATTTACGAAGATTCTCTATGTTCCAGGAGTTGCTCACGGGAATGCCATCCTTTGTCTATAGGTGGACTGCGTCGAGCCTGGTGACTCGTACTACCCGATAAGACCCTTCCCATTTTGATGTCAACTTGTTTGAATTCTTGGCCGACTGAACATGCCGAAGAACAAGGTCACCTTCCTCAAGGCTTCAGGCTTGAACCTTGCGGCTATGGTAGCGGCGCAAGGCTTTCTCCTAGTGAGCAGCTCTCAAAGCAGCCTGAAGATGACCTTTCTCAAGGAGTGTTGCGTCATCTTGTCGCAGCTGCTCTTTCTCAAGATCATCGTAAGCGAGTACTCGGGGTGATATTTATATGAGTTCCATAGGGATAACTGCCTCCGCCCCATAGACTAGGGAGAAGGGTGTATGGCTAGTAGCTCTATTTGGTGTCATCCTGAGTGACCAAAAAACTACCGACAACTCATCGATCGAGCACTTCCCGCACTTGTGCAGCTTGTCAAAAGTCCTTGTCTTGAGGCCTCGCAACACTCTAGCGTTTGCCCTTTCCGCTTGGACGTTGCTCCTTGGGTGAGCGACGGACGCAAAAAAGATTCTCCTGCCAAGGTCTTGGACATATTGCATGAAGGTGCGGCTCGTGAACTAAGTCATTGTCGGTTATGATCCTGTTCGGAACACCAAAATGGTAGACTAGTCCTTTGTAGAACATGTCGGCTGACTGTGCTGTCACCTTTCTCGCCGGTTCCACCTCTAGCCACTTTGTGAACTTCTCAATTGCGACGTACAAGTACTCAAAGCCCCCGGCAGCGTGGGGAAAGGGCTCAAGGATATCGAGCCCCCAAACCGAAAATGGCTAGGAGAGAGGGATTGTTCGGAGAGCTTGGGCTGGTTGATGTGCTTTCTTCGAATGGAATTGGCATGATTCAAACTTGGTTACTAGAGCTGTTGCATCCTCGAGAGCTATGGGCCAGTAGAAACCTTGCTGGAAAGCCTTGCCAATAAGATCTCCTGACCCTATGTGGGCGCCATATATGCCTCCATGTATCTCGGCCAACAGCTTTAGCCCATCTTCCTTGGGAATACACTTCAATTTCACACTGTTAGGTCGCCTTTTGCACAGGATGATATCCACAAATGGGTACATGCTGGACTGGCGGGAACTTTTTCCGCTTCTTCCTGCTCTTGGGGAAGATACACTTTTTGAAGGAATTGGACGATGTGTGGTGCCCATGCCGATGCCTGAGGCTCGACGGTAAGGACTAAGGGCATGTCCTCTGCTGCTTGGGCATTTGTCTCTATAGCAAGGACCTGAGGTTCTGCCAGAGTCCCCTGCCCCCGGCAGGCTTGGTGTTGTCCTGTAACGACTAAGATGTGGTCCTTTTTTATTTAGGGAACGAGGCCCCAAAATGGAAAGAACCGCATCTAAGCATTTCGCAAGCACGATAACATAGCACATACATAATAATAGAATGACAAATAGGGAATCTTTTGCGATCTCATAGATAATATCAAAGTTTACATCACACATTTATTCAGACAAGGTAGTTCCGCTACAGACTACATAACATGAGAAAAGGCTATGCTACCCTGCATGCTTGCCCACGATCACGACCAAGCCTCAGTCTTCTGGATAGTTCACGTACAAGAGGTCGCTCTCCTCATCATACTGCCACGCCAGCTGCGTGCCATCGGGATCACCTATGTCGGGCGTACTTGTACCTGTTGGGGTATTGAAGTAATCTGTGAGACACACGAACTCATCAATATATGATCTCGGTGCCAGAACTTGACAAGTTATTAGGTAAGGAAGGTTCAATGTTTAGGTTGCAGCATCCTAAGCATTTATGCTGGCTAACTTACGTAGAACAAGTTACTGATGGTGGTCTATACTAGCGATCGATGGCTAGCTGATCACTAAGTGATCCTGAACACCTACTTACATCAAGCATAACCCCACCGTGTTCCTGATCGAAGAGAGGTCTTCGAAGTGGACAATCACGGTTACGCACACAGTTGGCAATTTTATTAGATTAAGTTCAAGTTATCTTTAACCGGATGTTAACAAATATTCCAAGTTGCCACATAACCGCGAGCACGGCTTTCCGAAAGATTAAACCCTGCAGGGGTGCTCCAACTAGTCCATCACAAACGGTCACGGGCCGCAAAGTAATCCTCTATCATGAATCTTGTGATCTCTATGGATTCCTTAGAGGAAAACCTCAACTCTGGGGAGAACCAAAGCTTCACCGGGATTCCTATACGCAAGATATATCGCTAAGGTAAGACAAGACTAGCAGGACCTCCTGTCGTGTTGACAACCCCGATAAGAGCCGCGTATCTTAGTTTCAGGACACGGCGGATGAGTCACACTACGGGTTATACCAAACCTCAGGTTGCCCTGTGGTGGCCCCATAGTATGCTCAATTTGGACCAACACTTATGAGGAGCACTGGCCCGGGTTGTTGATTAATTCCTTGGGGTAGCTATTCCCTATGCAGATTATTATTAAGTGATTAGCAAATTAACACCAATGTTGGGTCCTCCCGGAGAAGTCTTAACACTACACAATTTATCAAGGGGTCCCCATAACAACCCCGAACGTGTTATGAGCGATCAGTTATGGAATCAAACACCGGTAGCCGGAAACTATGGCGGCAATAACGGTGCTAGGCCTTCCGTTATTTACCAAGTATATAGGTGCATTAATTAAATAACAGATTTAACAAAATGATATCAAACTCATGTTATCACATGAGACAAATGCACCTGCAACTAGCAACGCTAACATTAGAAACTGAGCAAGCCTACTTAGCCATTCAATATTTGCTAGGAGGGGTAAGTGTTTGGGTTTCATGGAAATATTAGGAGGCAATTATTTCAGTGGTAGGGAGCGAGCATATGACGAAGGAAACGTGAATCAAGCATAACAAGTCTAGAGATGGTATCAAGGTCAAGTCATCTTGCATGTCATGTCTTCAGTTTGGAACTCCTCTTGTTCGTCCTGCACGTACTCTCCCAGATCCACGTAATCGCTCTCCGACCCCGGTGCTACCCAACATAAAAATAGCATCCAATTGACAACAGCGCAACATGATGCAACAAACACATGATGCATGACATGAGAATGAACATGCATCTCTGTTCTAGTCACTTGCACATGCATAAGAAGAAAATACAAACTTCTGGTCAGAACTGCACTCTAAGCTATATTGACATGCATGGAGATGACATGAACAGATGCATCATGCGAAAATGATGCAAAAACATATAAAGAACGTTACGAACGGAGCTACGGGTCAACCGGAAACAACGAAACAAGAAATGAAGTCCTATGGATCAAATCCATCACAAACACATCCAATGGCATGCTACTGGTATTCCCAGGTTGCCAAGTTACCAATCAAGAAAGTATAGATGAGGTGGTGCAAGAAAACTCACCACACCATCAACTAAGCACTCACAAGCATCAAACATCAAAACTATACAATTTGTCCTAGACAGCATCATAGCAGTTTGAGAGCTACATGCAAAGCACCTACAACCACCCAAATGTGCCAAATAAGATATGTAGCAGGACCTATTCAAAAGCTCTACAAGGATGAGCAAAACTATAATACAAAGGGGTTTCACACAGAAAGTTCTACAGCTGCTAACTTGGACAAAAATATAAGTTTTCAGGGACTCAGTGAAAATCTCGGATTCTCACTAGTTGTTTATGCTCTGAAGCATTTTGACAACACCCAAAACAATATCTACAGGAAGCCAAATTGAATGAAAATTGACAGAGAGCTATACAAACAGAAAAGAAATAACTTTCTAGTTGATTGCAAGGGCTGATTCGCAACACATGAACTTTTGCAAGTACAAATACAAGGGAAGAAAATAACAGCAGTTTCTCAGACTTAGTGAAAATCTGTGATTTTCACTAAGCTGAAATTTTTAGCCACATGCCTTCTTTGACTAAGCACAACTTCCACATATAGTCTCCTAAGGATGAAACAACACCACCATGCTATAGAGGGGTTCACTCTCTACTGCCACAACAAGGAACCATCCTCTTGGACTCATCACATCAAATGGAACCAAGCTCTAAACATTGAACAAAACAGAAATATGACATTCCCAGAAAGTGCTCAAAGTGAAATCTGATTCCACCATTGGACTCCTGGGATGATTCTACCTCCAAAAACATATATAATACCTAGGTACTTGCATAGAACAAATGGGAACAAAGCTAAGAAGAAAAAATGCATGGAATCACATAGAGGTAAATAGTGCTTTATCACAAAGCTAACAAGAACAAATGGGCACAAAGCCTTGGGCATGTATGTGGCACACACACACATGCACACACACATACACCACAAGATCACATATACTACACACAAAGTATGTGGGGGGGGGGGGGAAACCCACACACACACACACCACACACTTGCAAACACTAGTGCTTAAGTTCATCACTCATGCACATGAGAAACACAACCACACATGCATCACTACCCTAGTGCAATACACACCTACTAATACACACACACATACCACATACACACATACATGGTAGCTTGCTCCACCTACACTAGCACACAAATACGTACACATGCACACCCACAAGCACAAGCACCAAGTGCTAGTATCTAAAACAAAGAACAAACCTACTGGAATAATTATTTGGCAATCAAACCTTGCTGCCCAAGCAAGCTGCAGCAAAAAACTAGCAAATAAAAGAAAACAGAAAAAGGAAAATAGGCAAAAGAATAAAAGGGGTTGCCTGGGAATCGAACCCACACCCTGCTGGTACAACACACAGAAGCACACCACTTTGCTACTTCCCATCAGCTCGACAGAACAGAGGGGTTTAACAGGATAAGTTACACCCTGCAGCTACTGTGCCAAGAATTCCACAAAACAAAAGGGTGTCGCCACTTGGTCTCGAACCCGCGACCAAACGATGCACCAAAACCCACCTACCACTCTGCTGCGTGCTCGGATCTTAACAGAGAAGAGGGGGAAACCCTATTGAGCAACCCCTCTTGTCCTTCCTCTGCCCGGCGGTGGCCGGAACACGGGAGGCACCACGCCAGTGATATAAACCAGATTGCGCTACGGCTCGTCGATGGAAGGGAGAAGGGGCTCCCACGTTCCATTCCTATGCTAATCGCGCCACGGGAAGGCCTACTGCTATGGCTCCACGACGCGCGGCGGCGCCGGCGACAGAGAGAAGGACACGGCGTGGCTACGGGCTCCTACTCATGATCAGGCAACAGGGAAGAGGGAGGAAGATGCTAGCTCACCCACTGGACGAGAACGTCGTGCCTGCCGGAGAGGAGGTAGGGGAAGAAGACGAAGAAGCCGTGGTGAAGGAGATCGACAGAGAGGAAGCGGCCGTCGTCGAAGTAGGGGAAGCAGTGCAGATCTGCTCCTCCTAGCTGCGGGAACGGGTTCCCTGGAGGTCCCGCGTGCTCGCCGAAGGGTTGGAGAGGACGCAGGGGCAAGACAGTGATGGCGAGGACCTCCTCAAGTCACGGCCATGGCGGAGGAGCTCGCTCACTTACCTGCTACCGACGAGGGAGAGGGAGGAGGAGATGGGAAGAAGTGGCGGCGGCTAGGGAGGAACCCTAGGCCTTGCACGGACGCCAAGGTTCTTTATAGGAGGAGGAGGAGGCGAGGGACACGTGGCCTCGACGTCCGTGAGACGGCGTTGATGACTGTCGCGTTGTTTCTCTCTTTGACGAACTGATGGAAGGAGGACGCAGTCTACAGGGAGGGGATGCACGCGAGGAGAAGGAAGTTGGGCCAGCCAGTGGGAGAAAGCCCACTTGGTGGCGCGAGATGGAGAAAAGAAAACCCACTGGGGTTTCCTATTAAAACAAACAGCGACAAGAAAATAAAACATAGGCAAATCTGTTGAAGCTAAAAATAAAACAAAAATGCCCCTGGTCATAAGGTATTATGACCTATTTAAATAAAATCGAAAAGGAATAGTTGGAGCATATAAATATTTACAAAACAGAATTTAATTGATCTGTTTTGTGAATATTTTTAGCACTAAAACATAGTTTCAAAACAACAAATACATAGCATCACATCCACCACAAATCATACTAAAGCATGGGCATTTTTGAAACACGGATGGAGCAAGAGAATCTTGAGCTTGAGATCAATAGAGAGGAAGTCGTTTTGAAACCCTAGTGCAAACCAACATAGATGCTTCCTACTTACAGTTGCACCACTCCACACACTTCACATAGAACCACATATCATCACATGTGATCACACCACATACACATGATCATGGATTCACAAAAGAACAACATAATGAAAGCATGGAATGAAATGGATGCATGAAAGCAAAGGGAAACAAGACATGAGCACATGAAATACCACATGGAATATACTCTCATTGCAATAACAAGATGGACCCACATACATAAGGTTCCAAATAAGGCATGTTACACTCTTGGGGCATTACAAACTCTCCCACACTACAAAAAGATCTCGACCCAAGATCTAGGATTGAAAGAACTCTGGGAATTCGGAACGGAGGTGATCCTCGCGTTCCCAAGTGGCCTCTTTATCGGAATGGTGTGACCATTGCACCTTGAGAAATTTGATAGTCTTGTTGCGGGTCTTGCGCTCAATCGCCTCGAGAACCGCAACTGGATGCTCACGATAGGATAGGTCGGGTTGAAGGTCGATGTCTTGAAGATGAACAGTGCGCTCGGGAGTCTTGAATCATCTACGGAGCTGAGAGACATGGAACACGTCATGCACATTTGCAAAGTTTGACGGGAGCTCAAGCTGATACGCAAGGTCGCCTCTCTTGCCAACAACTCTGAAAGGACCCACGAAACGAGGCGCAAGCTTGCCTTTGATGCCACAACACTGTGTACCCTTCATAGGGGACACCTTGAGATAGACGAAGTCCTCAGTCTCATAAGACATGTCATGATGCTTGCTATCATAATAGCTCTTCTGACGGGACTGCGCTGCTCTGAGATTATCCCGAATGACCCAACACATCTCTTCAGCTTCTTCTATCAAGTCATTCCCAAGAATCTGACGCTGGCCGGTCTCGGACCAGTTGAGCGGGGTACGACACTTCCTGCCATAGAGAATCTCAAATGGAGCTTTGCCTGAACTAGCTTGATAACTATTGTTATACGAGAACTCAGGGAAAGGCAGGCAGTCTTCCCACTTCACGCCAAAAGAGATAACACATGCTCTCATCATATCCTCAAGGACCTGATTAAATCTCTCCACTTGACCACTTGTCTCAGGATGAAAAGATGTGCTGAAGCGTATCTTCGTGCCCATCGCAGACTGAAAAGAGTCCTAGAACTTGGAAGTGAAGATACTTCCGCGATCCGAAGAAATCATCATAGGCACGCCGTGCAATGATACTATCATGTAAGTGTACAGCTCTACCAGCTGAGCTGCGGAGATGGATTCCTTGACTGGAAGAAAATGAGCCAGTTCACTCAACTTGTCGATGACGACGAAGATGGCATCATTATCCTTCTTGGACTTCAGAAACCCAGTGACAAAATCCATCTCAATATGGTCGAACTTCCACTCGGGAATGGGCAATGGATGCAAAAGACCTGTTGGACGTTGATTCTCTGCTTTCACCCTTCGACATACATCATATTCATTTACGTACTGAGCAATCTCACGCTTCATGCGAGTCCACCAGAAGGTCTGTTTCAAGTCCTGATACATCTTGGAACTTCCTGGATGTATAGAGAGCAGAGAGTTGTATGCTTCTTCCATGATTACCTTTCTGAGATCACCTTTCGAAACGACGAGACGATCCTCAAAGAACAACGTGTCTCTGGCATCAACACTGAAGCCCTTATATTTGGGAAGTCCCTTTGCCAAGCCAATCTTGACTTTATTCACCATTACATCAAGAAGTTGTGCTGCTCGGACGTGATC
This sequence comes from Hordeum vulgare subsp. vulgare, assembly GCF_904849725.1. Lineage (NCBI taxonomy): Eukaryota > Viridiplantae > Streptophyta > Magnoliopsida > Poales > Poaceae > Hordeum > Hordeum vulgare. Next base: position 263,301,967 of record NC_058523.1, on the reverse strand, counting down.
TTCCAAGGTAGGAGAGATCTGAAGATTTGCGAGAAATCCCTGAGGTAATAACTGAAGGTTGAGCTTTCTGAAAGATTCACAAAGGTCAGGCCGGAGAGGCTTCAGAATGAGACTGTTGCAGTAAGCCTTCCTCCTCAAAGTATCTGCCGCGACATTAGCTTTGCCTGGCGTGTACTCAACGCTCGGATTATAATCTTGGAGCATTTCAACCCAATGAGTTTGCCGAAGATTCAGGTTAGGCTGGGTGAAGATGTACTTGAGACTCTTGTGATCGGTGAACACTTTAACTTTTCGTTCCAACAAGAGGTGTCTCCAAGTCATCAGAGCATGTACCACTGCTGCCAGCTCAAGATCATGCACAGGATATTTTTTCTCCGTTGGCTTCAACTGCCTGGAGGTATAAGCAACCACTTTCTTCTCTTGCATCAGAACTGCACCAAGACCTTGAAGAGAGGCGTCGCGGAACACTTGGTAAGGTTTGGAATCATTAGGAGGAACCAAGACTGGAGTAGAGGTGAGATTCTCTTTGAGTGTGTCGAAGGCCAACTGACACTCTGGAGACTAGGCATACTTCACACCCTTCTGAAGAAGACTTGAGAGAGGCTTTGCAATCTTGGAGAAGTTCTCAACGAACCTTCTACAATAGCTTGCAAGCCCGAGAAAGCTTTGAAGCTGCTTCATATTCTGCGGAGGCTCCCACTCAACAATGGCCTGCACCTTCGACGAATCAACTTTGATGCCCTCGGCAAAGATGATGTGCCCAAGATAGACGACTTCTTTCAACCAGAACTCATACTTGGAAAACTTGGCATAGAATTTGTGCTCTCTCAGCTTATCAAGCACCAGCCGGAGATGTTCTTCATGCTCTTCTTCAGTCTCTGAAAAGACCAGAATGTCGTCGAGATACAGCAAGACGAAGTCATTCCTGAACGGAGAGAATATGCAGTTCATCATTTGAAAAAATGTCGGAGGAGCATTTTCCAGACCAAAAGATATGACCGTATACTCATACGAGACAAAACTGGTCCTGTAAGCTGTCTTCGGAATATCCTCTTCGCGAACGCGAATTTAATGATAGCCCATTCTGAGATCGAGCTTGTAGTAGATCTTAGCCCCTTTCAACTGTTCTAACAACTCATTTATATTCAGAAGTGCATACTTGTTTCTGATTGTCTTCTTGTTCAGTGGACGGTAATCGAGACACAATCGCTCCATGCCATCCTTCTTCTTAACAAACAGAACTCCACAGCCCCAAGGAGATGAGCTTGGACTGATCAGACCCAAACACTCCAGCTCATCGAGTTGCCTCTTAAGTTCCTTTTGTACGGCCATTTGCACACATGCTCGGTACCTGGTTAAAGCTCAATGACAAATTCAACTTCTCGGTGCGGATGCATTCCTGGTAGCTCTTCTGGAAACACATCTTCATATTCGTAGACCATTGGGACTTGCGAAATAGGGTTAATCTCACCCTTTTCATTCAAAGAGAACAGACGGATTGTTTCATCGCGCGCCACGAAGATAATCACATCCTCCGAAGAGTGGGTAAGCTTTACTTCTTTAGCTTCACAATCAATCAATCCCTTGTTCATGACCAACCAGTCCATACCAAGGATCAAATCAATGTCAGAATTGCCCAAGACAATAGGAGATGCCAAAAAAGAATAACTACCCATCTTGACAGAAACATTCGGAACCACACAATTGGAATTCATCAATCTCCGAGGAGAAACTTCTAAGACTGGCTTAAGAAAATCTTGACAAACAAACTCATGCTTTGCGAAGAATGGACGGGACATGAAGCAATGTGATGCACCAAAATCAAATAACACTTTAGCAGGAATATCATTAACGAGGAGTTTACCCATGATCACATCTAACGAGTTTTCTGCCTCAGCCGCATTCACCATGTTGACTCGAGCAGACCTGCGGTTGAACTTCACGAGAGCATTGCTTGGAGGTTTGCCTGGAGGAGCAGGCGGAAGACGGATCTGAGAAGTGCACTTGTTGGCATAGTGACCCTTCTGCCCACACTTGTGACGAGTAACATCTACTGGCTAACGGTACTGTGTCTCAGGAGGCCCTAGCTTCTGCTGCTGGAATCTGTGCTGAAAAGAAGGGTTGGGTGGGTGGGAAGAACCACCGACACCTGAATGCTTGAACTACTGCGTGTGCCGAGGAGGAGGAGGAAACACGCAAAACTTATGTTACTTCTGAACCACCTGAGTTCAGGAAGACGAGCTGGAATCTCTGAAGCGCTTCTTAGAATTCTCAACCCTGAGCAAAGCTGCCTCAGCCCTGAGAGCTAAGTTGTAGAACTTATCGAACTCCTCAGGATCGTGCAAAGCAAGAGCTAACTGTAAATCTTCTTTCAATCCACCTCTAAACTGATAAATCTTTCTCTTATGATTAGGGATATCCTGCAAGGCCTATCGGGCTAGCTCGTGGAACTCGACGTTGTACTTGTACACGGAGTACCACCTTGCTTCAAGTGCCTGAACTTCTCACGCATCTCCTCCACAAAGCTGGACGGAATGTAGTGTCATCTGAAGTCACAACATAACTCATCCCAATTGATCACTCTAGCACCCCTGGAATCATTCAACTGCTGCCACCACATAGATGCTTGCCGCTTCAGCTGGAATGTTGCAAACTTGACGAAATCCTCTAGACGAACATTGTTGCATTCAAAGTGCTTGTTCATGTCGCGGATTCAATCCTCAGCATCAAACGACTGGTCACAGGAAGTGAAAGTCTTCGGCTGATTTGACAGGAACTGACTCAGATTAGCAAACTGATTGCCACCATGATTGAAGTTGCCTTGCTGCTGATTAGTCCTCTCTTGCAACAACTGTATCAGCATCTGAATGTTTGCATTTGTAGCAGCCATCACCGCTTGCCAAGCCTCTGGAGGAGGAGGCGGCGGCGGAGGAGGATTCTCCGGAGCAGGGGGTGGTGGCGGCACATCCTCACGACCTTGATTCTGACGAGTTGGTGGAGCCATCCTGAAGACGGACAACACATTAGCCCACAGAATAAATTTAAGGTATAGCTGAAACAAAAAGGTAGGAATATCTGAACATGAATATTAGCAATTGCACTCAAACAAAATAGTAAGAATGCTTCCTCAAAGTGACTGTCGACAAAATTCTGATTAAGACCACTTGCAAACAAGTATGAGCTAGAACTGCTCGGAACAAACATATGATCGCGATTTCATCCGATATCATCGTGGATAAGATCGCACGGGCTCGAATTTACAGTAGCCATCCTGTGCAAGGTAGTGCACACGACTTACGAAGTATCCCCAAGTCGTAGCAAGCTACAAGGACTCTTTAAGACACAACGAGAACCGTTGTAAGACGACCGTGAACAAACATACCCACTGAATGTCGAATCCCAACCTCACATCATGCATCTGTAGGAAGATTGTCCTATAAGTTACTACCTGATATCCCATCTATGAATTCCTGAAATATCTGGTCATGCAATCTGGTACACGGATACAAGGAGTAATATTCACACAACTCCTATACTAACCCGTCCACTTTATCACATCCGTCAACACATAACCAGAATCTCGGACCTTCAACTACAACAGACCCTCGTGATCACAATGATACACAGTATGGCAGTACTCCCGAACAATCTGCACCAGTACTGGGGACATCGGGGTTATCTCGCCACTACTAGTATTGAAGCAATTACAAACATCCTTCATTCTGAGATACTCAGAAATCTGAATGATGGCGATATGCACTAGAATCCCCTGGAGCTCAACTCCCCGACATAAATCAAGGTAGACAGGAGGCACCAAGATAGAACTCCGTCACATCGATATCATATAGATTTCAAAAATACCCGCATGATCCTAAATATTTTTTTTAAGCATGAAGAGGAGTAGAATTAAGATTTCCCAAGTCGGGAACCTCACCAGAGCATGTAATAGGAGAAAAAAGAATCCTACTCTCCGATATAACTAAGACTCAAAACATTTTACTAGACTCGACTCGGCCAAGTACGATCACACAAAGGCTCCTATGGTCGTATGGATCTGATACGAACTGGTAACGACTAAGATCCGGTCCTTTCCGATTTAGGGAACGAGGCCCCAAAATGGAAAGAAGCGCATCTAAGCATTTCGCAAGCACGATAACATAGCACATCCATAATAATAGAATGACCAATAGGGAATCTTTTGCTATCTCATAGATAATATCAGAGTTAACATCACACATTTATTCAGTCAAGGTAGTTCTGCTACGGACTACTTAACATGAGAAAAGGCTATGCTACCCTACATGCTTGCCAACGATCACGACCACGCCTCAGTCTTCTGGATAGTTCACGTACAAGCGGTCGTTCTCCTCACCGTACTGCCATGCCAGCTGCGTGCCATCGGGATCACCTGTTTCGGGCGTACCTGTACCTATTGGGGTGTTGAAGTAATCTGTGAGCCACAGGGACTCAGCAATCTATGACCTCGGAGCCAGAACTAGTCAAGTTATTAGGTAAGGAAGGTTCAGTGTTTAGGTTGTAGCATCCTAAGCATTTATGGTGGCTAACTTACGTAGAACAAGTTATTGATGGTGGTCTATACTAGCGATCGATGTCTAGCTGGTCACTAAGTGATCCTGAACACCTACTTACGTCAAGCATAACCTCATCGTGTTCCCGATCGAAGAGAGGTCTTCGAAGGGGACAGTCACGGTTACGCACACAGTTGGCAATTTTATTAGATTAAGTTCGAGTTATCTATAACCGGATGTTAACAAATATTCAAAGTTGCCACATAACCGCGGGCACGACTTTCCGAAAGATTAAACCCTGCAGGGGTGCTCCAACTAGTCCATCACAAACGGTCACCGGCCACAAAGTAATCCTCAATCACGAATCTTGTGATCTCGTTGGATTCCTTAGGGGAAAACCTCAACTCTGGGGAGAACCAAAGCTTCATCGGGATTCCTATACGCAAGATATATCACTAAGGTAAGACAAGACTAGCAGGACCTCCCGTCGTGTCGACGACCCCGATAAGAGCCGCATATCTCAGTCTCATGACACGACGAATGAGTCACACTACGGGTTATACGAAACCTCAGGTTGCCCTGTGGTGGCCGCATAGTCTTCTCAATTTAGACCAACACTCATGAGGAGCACTGGCCCGGGTTGTTGATTAAATCCTCGAGGTAGCTATTCCCTATGCAGATTATTACTAATTGATTAGCAAATTAACACCAATGTTGGGTCCTGCCGGACAAGTCTTAACACTACACGATTTATCAAGGGGGTCCCCATAACAACCTCGAACATGTTAGGAGCGATCAGTTATGGAATCAAACACCGGTAGCCGGAAACTATGGCGACAATAACGGAACAAAACACCCAGAAAAAGGCTAGGCCTTCCGTTATTTACCAAGTATATAGGTGCATTAATTAAATAACAGGTTTAACATAATGATATCAAACTCATGTTTTCACATGACACAAATGCACCTGCAACTAGCAACGCCAACATTAGAAGCTGAGCAAGCCTACTTAGCCATTCAATATTTGCTAGGAGGCGAAAGTGTCTGGGTTTCATGGCAATATCAGGAGGCAATTATTTCAGTGGTAGGCAGCGAGCATATGACGAAGGAAACGTGAATCTAGCATAACAAGTCTAGAGATGGTATCAAGGTCATATCATCTTGCATGTGATGTCTTCAGCTTGGAACTGCTCTTGTTCGTCCTGCACGTACTCTCCCGGATCCACGTAATCGCTCTCCGACCTTGGTGCTACCCAACATAAAAGTATCATCCAATGAACAATAGCACAACATGATGCAACAAACACATGATGCATGAGATGAGAATGAACATGCATCTCTGTTCTAGTCACTTGCACATGCATAAGAAGAAAATACAAAATTCTGGTCATAACTGCACTCTAAGCTATATTGACATGCAGGGATATGACATGAACATATGCATCACCTGAAAATAATGCAAAAACATATAAAGAACATTACGAACGGAGCTACGGATCAACCGGAAACAACGAAACAAGAAATGAAGTCATATGGATCAAATCCATCACAAACACATCCAATGGCATGCTACTGGTATTCCCAGGTTGCCAAATCACCAATCAAGCAAGTATATATGGGGTGGTGCAAGGAAACTCACCACACCATCAACTAAGCACTCACAAGCATCAAACATCAAAACTATACAATCTGTCCTAAACAGCATCATTGCAGTTTGAGAGCTGCATGCAAAGCACCTACAGCCACCCAAATGTGCCAAATAAGATATGTAGCAGGAGCTATTCAAAAGCTCTACAAGCATGAGCAAAAATATAATACAAAGGAGTTTCACACAGAAAGTTCTACATCTGCTAACTTGGACAAAAATATCAGTTTTCAGGGACTTAGTGAAAATCTCAGATTCTCACTAGCTGTTTATGCTCTCAAGCATTTTTACAGCACCCAAAACAATATCTATAGGAAGCCAAATGGAATGATAATTGACAAAGATCTAGATAAACACAAAAGCTACAACTTTCCAGTTGATTGCAAGAGCTGATTCCGAACACATGAACTTTTGCAAGCACAAATACAAGGGAAGAAAATAACAGTAGTTTCTCAGACTTAGTGAAAATCACAACTTTTCACTAAGGTGAAAGTTTCAGCCACATGCCTACTTTGACTAAGCACAACTTGCACATATAAACTACAACTTGCACATATAAACTCCTAATCATGAAACAACACCACCATGCTGTAGAGGGGTTCACCCTCTACAGTCACAACAAGGAACCATCCTCTTGGGCTCATCACATCACACAGAACCAAGCCCTAAACATTGAACAAAACAGAAATATGACATTCCCAGAAAGGGCTCCAAAGTGAAATCTGATTCCACCGTTGGATTCCTGGGATGATTCTACCCCAAAAACATATATAATACCTAGGTACTTGCATAAAACAAATGGGCACAAAGCTGAGAAGAAACAATACATAGAATCACATAGAGGTAAAAATAGTGCTTTATCACATGTGACCCCACTAGCTCGTCACCTCACATGCACTTGCACACACTCACATAGCCAATGGTGCACATGAGGGGTAGACCTCATGTTCATGTGCCTTAGCACACCACCACACACTGACATCAAGCACCTACACATGCTAGTTAAAACACACACACTAACTTACACTCACATCAAGCATTCCTACACCTACACATACAAGCTTGCACATAATGCTTATCAAGGCACGCAATGCCTTGGGCATGTGTGTGACACACACACATGCACACACACAGATACACCACAAGATCACATACACTACACACAAAGTATGTGTGGGGGGGAACCCACACACACACACACACACACACACACACCACACTTGCAAACACTAGTGCTTAAGTTCGTCACTCATGCAGATGAGAAACACACACACAGACATGCATCACTACCCTAGTGCAATACACACCTACTAATACACACACACACATACCACATACACACATACATGGTAGCTTGCTCCACCCACACTAGAACACAAATACCTACACATGCACACCCACAAGCACAAGCACCAAGTTCTAGTATCTAAAACAAAGATGAAACCTACTGGAATAATTATTTGGCAATCAAACCTTGCTGCCCAAGCAAGCTGCAACAACAAACTAGCAAGCAAAAGAAAACAGCAAAAGGAATCGAACTCACACCCTGCTGGTACAACACACAAAAGCACACCACTCTGCTACTTGCCATCAGCTCGACAGAACAGAGGGGTTTAACAGCATAAGTTACTCCCTGCAGCTACTGTGCCAAGAATTCCACACAAAAAAAGGGTGTCGCCACTGGTTCTCGAACCCGCGACCAAACGCTGCACCAAAACCCACCTACCACTCTGCTGCAGGCTCGGATCTTAACAGAGAAAAGAGGGAAATCCTGTTGAGCAACCCCTCTTGTGCTTCCTTTTCCCGACGGTGGCGGAACAGGGGAGGCACCACCCCGGTGATATAAACCAAATTGTGCTACGGCTCGTCGATGGAAGAGACAAGGGGCTCCCACTGTTCCATTTCTCTACTAATCGTGCTACGGGAAGGCCTACTGCTACGGCTCCACGATGCGTGGCGGCGCCAGGGATAGAGAGAAGAACACGGCGCTGCTACGGGATCCTACTCATGATCAGGCGACAGGGAAGATGCTAGCTCGCCCACTGGCGAGGAGAGGAGGTAGAGGAAGAAAACGAAGAAGTCGTGTCGGAGGGGCTCGACAGAGAGGAAGTGGTCGTCGTCGAAGTAGGGGAAGCAGTGTAGATCTGCTCCTCCTAGCTGCGGGAACGGGTTCCCTGGAGGTCCCGCGTGCTTGCCGAAGGGTTGGAGAGGAGGCAGGGGCACGGCAGCGACGGCGAGGACCTCCTCAAGTCACGACCATGGCGGAGGAGCTCGGTCACTTACCTGCTGCCGACGAGGGAGGGGGAGGAGGAGATGGGGAAGAAGTGGCGGCAGCTAAGGAGGAACCCAAGGCCTTGCACGGACGCCAAGGTTCTTTATCGGAGGAGGAGGAGGCGAGGGACGTGCGGCCTTGACGTCCGTGAGACGGCGTTGATGACTGTTGCGTTGTCTCTCTCTCTGACGAACTGACGGACGGAGGAGGAAGGAGGACGCCGTCTACAAGGAGGGATTGCGCGCGAGGAGAAGGAAGTTGGGCTAGCCAGTGGGAGAAAGCCCACTTGGTGGCGCCACATAGAGAAAACAAAACCCACTGGGTTTTCCTATTAAAACAAACAAAGACAAGAAAATAAAACATGGGCAAATATGTTGAAGCTAAAGATAAAACAAAAATGCCCCTGGTCATAAGGAATTATCACCTATTTAAATAAAATGGAAAAGGAATATTTGGAGCATACAAATATTTACAAACCAGAATTTAATTGATCTGTTCTGTGAATATTTGCACCACTAAAACATAGTTTCAAAACAACAAATACATAACATCACATCCACCACAAATCATACTAAAGCATGGGCATTTTTGAAACAAGGATGGAGCAAGAGAATCTTGAGCTTGAGATAAATAGAGAGGAAGAAGTTTTGAAACCCTAGTGTAAACCAACATAGATGCTTCCTACTTACAATTGCACCACTCCACACACTTCACATAGAACCACATATCATCACATGTCCTCACACCACATACACATGATCATGGATTCACAAAACAACAACATAATCAAAGCCTAGAATGAAATGGATGTATGCATGCAAAGAGCAACAAGACATGAGCACATGAAATACCACATGGAATATACTCTCATTGCAATGACAAGATGGACCCACATACAAAAGGTTCCAAATAAGGCAAGTTACACTCTTGGGGCATTACATGTCCCGAGCAACTTCCTTGCCGGCAAGGCTCTTGCCGACAGCTTCTCGCAAATCTGCAGGGAACTAGTGGCCGGAGTTTAGCTTCCTTATTTTATCTGGCTTCGCTGATGGTCCTATAGTTGGTTGAATCAGACGGAGTACAAAAGTCCCTGGTTCCACACGTAACTTAATGGCCACACGCTTTGATAGGTCGTCGGCAATGGTGTTTTCAACAAGTGGAATGTGTTCTATTTGCAGACCATCGAAGCGCTCTTCCATCTTCCTCACTTCATTTACATAGGCTTCCATCAACGGGCTCTTGTAATCTTTGTTAACCTACCAGACAACAAGCTGCAAATCTCCTCTGATGATGAGCTTCTTGATCCCGAGGTCTGTCGCGATCCTTAGAATAGCAAGCGGGCATTCCTACTTGCTAGTGTTGTTTGTTGACTTCTCCTGGAGAAAGTGTATCTAGATCACGTACTTGAGGTGCTGTCAGATGGGTGCGACGAGCAGCATGCATGTACCAGCACCTTGTAGTGAGAAAGCTCCATCAAAGTACATAATCTATTTTTGACTTGTTTCCTTGCTGGGGAGAGTTGTCTCTTGGATTTCTTCGTCTAGTGTCGGGGTCCATTCTGCAATGAATTCCGCCAGGGCTGTGCTCTGGATTGTTGCGGTGCTTTCAAATTTGAGATCAAAGCTTGACAGCTCCATAGCCCACTCCACGATCCTGTCGGTTGCTTCGGGATTCTGCGAATCCTTTGCAGCGGAAAGCGAGTGACAATAGTGATCTCGTGTGCTCGGAAGTAGTGACGCAACTTCCTCGAGGCCATGAGGAGGCCGAAGAGCGGCTTCTGTACTCAAGAATATCTTGACCTAGCTCCCCACGGAAAGGATCTGACAAAATACACTCGGCGTTGTACCACCTTCCTCTTTTGCATCGCTTCGCTTGCCGCAGAAGACCCATCCTTGCTGGCCTCGGACTCTGTCGGGCCTGGCCCTCTGCTTTGCAGTCTTGTGCTTGAATGTATTTCCTATGCCACTTCCTCTTTGTTGTGTTCTCTCTACGCCATTAATGCAATATTAACCACATGGTTGGTTGCCGCCAAGTATAGCAGCAACGACTCCTGTGGTGTGGGGACCCCGACTTACGAGTCGAGATCGCCGAATGAACGTGCTCAGTGATCCCAGATATCAATGGTCACCAAACACATAGGTGCTGAATAATAAGAGTCTTACATCCAAGTACCTAATTATTAAATCACATGACTGAATGGTCAAGTTCACAAGGTAGGCCTAGAAGGCCAAATCACACCGATACAACTAGTGGTGGAAATCTTGGGGCTAAGCCGGTGCCCATGCCATTATCCTACACCAACAGGCATTCTGAATGGGAAGCGTCCTAGTTCGTAGGGACGTCTCCGAAGACGCACTCTTCTCCAAACTCCGGTCCTTCCATGTGTGGTCAATAATATAGCCAGTGGCAAGCCAATGAGTACTTTCGAATGTACTCGCAAACAACCCATGATATGAATAATGCAATTGAAAGGATAACAAGTAATATGCATCTTGGTGGATAACATCTTGGTTGTAAATAAACATGATCATGGATGTGTATCATAAGCTAGATGTTGATTAGAAGAATAGGTTACAGATATCAACATATCTGTGAAGGGCTAAACACTTAAGGTTCACCCTATATGCCAAGTCACGAAACTTGGTCATGGCTACTCTTTCATATTAACACCACACTCTCACACACTTGGTTTATGCGGAAATTGCTAGATGTAGTTTTAGCAGGATTACCCAACTGTCCTTGACCATGGACCCGGCTATTCAAATAGTTTTACACTCTACAAAGGTAGTACGCTGGACCCACGAGATCCGGGAAACTTTCGTGTCCTCCACGACTCGCGGTATATAACATTCCCGAGGTAAGTACCCGATCAATGCATTTCCCCTGAAGATACTAGACAAAGAGGTCCACTCGATTGGTACCCAGCCCACATGATTTACGTCTTACGAGCACCAACTCTGGACAGTATCATCCATGAGGGGACCAACGGTGTGCCTGGAACACGTAAAAACGGCATAGTCGCCCTACCTGGCACGACCCCATCACGAGACTGACCACACATCACTAACGCCACTAGTAATGTGGCTCTTTTCTAGCACCGACCAGAGTAATAAACAAAGCCCCGTCCCATAAAGGGGTAACGTGGTCGTACATGCAAGGTTGGGACGGTCGACACACCAAAATACACCTGGTTCACCACTTCTCCAAAAGTGGCCACCTAACTCATCATCACCCTCGGGTATTAGTGGCACCCGACGGGGTTTTCATAAACCTTTCATATTACCATCATCATGCTCATGCTTCTACTATGCTTAGTTCTACTTGTAAACATGATACTAGTGTGATTCTCATAGGTGGTAGAATCATGCTCAAAATGCAAGTGCTCCGGAGGAGCCATCGGTAACATCACTTCAATGATTTATCGAATACTTATGAACACATGCAACGGAAATATTTTCTCTACTAGCAGGCAATTTAACATTTTCTCAGACATGGTAAAAGGATTGCTTGCCTTGGTCAGCTAGGTATCCCGGGTCTTCGAGGTCTTCAAGTCCAACTCCTTCGTCACACGGGTTTTCTATCGTCGTAACAAATAAAAATAACAATAAGTGGCTCACTCCAAAACAGATCACAAAGTCACTTAAAAATGTTGTTTATTTCCGGTAAATCCATATTGTTATTTTAAAAATATTTGTCTCTGGTTTTAGTTAAAGAATATTTTTAAAATCAATATAAGAGAAGCAAAACTATTCCAAATTAACCCTTTTTATTATTATAAAACAAAATAGTTGTTGCAAAAATTCACTGTTAGAAAAATAACACTTGAAAAATCATAATTTTTCACCTGGTAAATCTTTTTACAAAAATCATTTAAAATCAAGTTTAAAATAAAAATAAAAAGGGCTACAGCCCCGGCCTGGCTTGGCCTGGGACTGGGTCGGCCGAGTGGCAAGCCAAACAGCCTTCCCAAGCACGCGCGCCGTCAAGTTTGAACCTGACGCGCGGGCTCCTACGGTTAGTGGCTGCGGGCGGCGAGGGAGAGAGAGATGTGCCACCGACAGGTGGGGCACACCTGTCGGGGTCGTCTCATACCTCTGGCCAGAGAGGAGGAGGAGCACATCCTCGGGCCCTAACGACGACAGGAATGGGTCCGGTTCGTTGTCGCCTACCCGCTGGTGGTCCAGTCGACGACGGAGGGGCTCTGGTTCACCGGGGACGAGGTTGCCGCGGCGGAGGGTTTTCGGGTGAAGGTGGAGGTGGCAGCTACGGGCACGGATTCGCTCGGGGAAGAGAGTGGAAAGCTTCCTGGGGTCACGGGAGTACTTTGGTGGGCAGAGGAACGCGAGAGCCGATGTGTAGCCGGAGATCGACGGGAGCTCCGAGGCAGAGGGCCTCGGTCAATCTCGAGCAACTGGGCTCTGTTTGCTCAATGGGGTGGCTAGGGAGGTGATTGAGGTCTCGGTGAGGTGGGGTGAGGGGTTCTAGAGCGACGAGAGGGGCTATTTATAGGCCAGCGATGGTGAGCCGACTCGGGAGCGCCGGTGATCCACAGTGGCGTGGATGGGGGTGCAGAGTGAGGCTAGGGTCGAAACCATGGTCACAGGAAGTGGTTTTGGACCTCCAGAACTCACTGCGAGAGAGAGGGAGAGAGGATATGCGAGCTATCATGGCCGCGCTCCTGTGGCGCTTCTGGTGCGGGCGGGCACGCGTCGCACCGGCTCTTAGCGCGGGAAAGAAGGGGCCCTGTGGGCTGCCTGTTGTAGAGAGGCAGTCATGGGAGAGGAGAGACACCGTGGGGAGGCTGGAACTGGCCGAGGGAGTCGCCCCCACCTCGGTTGCTCTCTCTAGCGCGCCCAGAGCGCAGCTTTGGCATGCCAAGGCATGCTGGCACGCTCTGGGGTGCCTTGGACGTCTCTAGTGTGTCCTCGGCACTGGCTTGGAGATGCCTAGCCGTTGGAGGCCCATGGGAGCCTCGGCTGGTCAAAGGTAGATAGGGAAATATGTGCTGTCAGCCTTGGGCTGAAGCTCAAATGGAAGATTTTAGTTTATCTACTTTGAACCAGAGAGGGGCCACTTGACTGGAGTTAGGCACTGACGTCAGCCACATAATCTATGAGTTTGAGAGAAAGGGATTGGGTTTAGCTCGGTTTGGAGGGGTTTTACCCAACTGCCAGAAGGTGCTCGCAGTGGTTTGGGGTGGTTGCACCCCACCATCGGCTATGCGACTTAACAGGATTTGGTTTGGTGCTAAAACATGGGGCTACACAAAGTTTGAGCTCTATTGGACAAGTTTAGCTTTGTAAACTCGAAAATATCCCTAAATGACCATATATGTTCCTTCCAAAGGGAGTGTGGGCAAATCAAGTCCCACAAATCCCATTTTTGGCATGGAATGCTCATTTGAGGTATCAGGCACTCCTCAAAGTTTCAGCTCCATTGGATAAATTTTGCTATGTAGAGCTGCTATAACTTCATACTGGACACAAGGTGTGTTGCAATTATTTGGTGACCTTAACCACCTTGGATCAAGGTGAAACTTAATATGGGCACAAATATGTCTGAGGGAGACCACTGGATTTTTCTAGGAATTTATTGAGAATATTTCCTTTGGATATATTTCAAAAGGTCAAAATAGACAGAAAAGGTTTTCAAGGTTTTACTCAAATAATTATAATATAAATTGGGGTTGAAAATCTTATGTATGGAAAATATATGTGCTTTTGAGTATCTCCAAATTTTGTCAGAATTTTCTAAGGCATAAAAGTATTTTTCCATATAGGAATACCATTTCTGGCCTCAGAAATGGACATGCAAATAAAATAGAAAAATAATTCATAAAAAAATTATTTTATGGTTTTGGTGAGCTATAATGGTTTTAGAACCAAATCACCAACTTTGGGTAAGAGCACTTCTTGCCATCAAGGACATGTAGTGCAACAAAAAGCAGGGTTTTGCATTTATCAGAAATAAGAGAAAGGTTTTTAAAATAAATAGGTTAGGAGAAATATGGCTTTTGATATCACACAATCAAGCATACAAGCATACAATAACAATCATGGCACTCAAAACATAAGTTTTGAAAAAGTTTTCATAAACTCAGATTTTTGAATTACTTCAGAAGTGAGAGTGAAAATAGGGTGTGACATGTGGTCTAGGTGCAACAAGTGTTGGCATAGAGGAGATGTACCTCTTAAGGTCTTGAAGCACTGCCTCCGCTTCCGGAGTCCATTTCATAGGACCTTCCTTCTTCAAGATTTTGAAGAAGGGGAGGGCACACTCAGCGGACTTGGAGATGAACCTTCCTAGAGCAGCAACGCAACCGGCTAGGCGGCACACATCCTTGACGCGCTTGGGTGCCTCAGTCTGCTCTATAGCCCTGATCATGTAGGGGTTTGCCTCAATACTGCGCTGAGACACAAAAAACCCGAGGAGCTAGCCGGATGGAACACCGAACACGCACTTCTCAGGGTTGTGTTTCAAGTTGATCTTTCGCAAGTTGGTAAATGTTTCCTCCAGATCTTGTACGAGTGTTGCATTGTCTTTGGTCTTGACCACTATATCATCCATGTAAGCCTCCATGTTTATATGGAGTTGTGGTTTAAAACCGATCTTGATTGCTCTTGCGAATGTGGACCTAGTGTTCTTCAACCCGATGTGCATATGTAAAACCAGTATGTGTCCCAGGGGGTGATAAACGCGGTCTTTTCTTCATCTTGCTCTGCCATGAAGATCTGATGATAGCCTGAATATGCGTCTAGGAATGACAGCAGGTCACAGCCGGTAGTGGAGTCTACAATCTGGTTGATGCGCGACAAGGGGAAGGGGTCTTTTGGACAGGCTTTATTGACATCAGTAAAGTCAATACATAGCCTCCATTTGCCATTCGCCTTACGCACTACTACTGGATTGGCCAGCCATGGAGGATGGATGACTCCTCTAACTGAACTTGCCCTCTCTAGCTTCTTTATCTCCTCAGCAATGAACTCCTGGCACACCAAAGCTTGCTTCCAAACTTTCGACTTGATGGGCCGCGTGTGAGGACAGACAACAAGGTGGTGCTCGATTACCTTCCTAGGAACTCCGGGGATATCAGATGGTTGCCATGCAAACACATCGAGATTCGCCCGCAGGAAGGCAATAAGTGTGCTTTCCTATTTGCGGTCGAGGGTGGAACTTATAGTGAAAGTCCCCCCCGTGCCGTCCTCCCTAGCAGGAACCTTCTTGGTCTCGGGCGGAGCTGCCTTGGACTTCTTGCCCCTGGCGGTGGAGCTCCGTGGCACATCGTCGATGGCTACGCAACACTCCGAGGAGGTGCGTTTGCCGGAGGGCGTGCGAGAGGTCTTCTTTCCAGCCTTCTTCATTCCTCTAGCTCGAGCGGCAAGAGCGGATGCCTTGGCAGCATATGCTGTAACAGTTTGCCGGTAGAGGTGGTTGGTGCAGACGAGCGCATCCTTGTTGTCAGTGTTGATGACGAGGACGCCTATTGGTCCGGGCATCTTCAGCGTGTTGTAAGTGTAATGCGACGCGGCCATAAACTTGGCCAGCATGGGGCGGCCTCGGATTCCATTATATCCCAATGGAATCTCGGCGTCGACGACATTCTCCGTCCTGTAGTTCATGTCGCTGCCAAATGTTACCGGGAGCGTAACCTTCCCTTTCGGTTGCATCTTCCCGGTACCAATGCATTGGAACGCTCATGTCTCCTCGTGATCCTCATCAGGAATCTGCAGCCTCCTGATCACGTCAAGTGAGATCATATTCGTGTCGGGCCCACCATCAACCAGCATCTTTGTCACCTTGAGGTGGCGGATTGTTGGCGAAACCAACAAAGGCAAACATCCGACTGTTGTTTTTCGATCTGGGTGATCCTCAGCGTCAAAGATGATGGGTGTGTGGGACCACTTCAGCGGCTTGCCAGCATCGACAGAGGACTCTTCCACATTCACTTCACGAGCCCACCTTTTAAGGCGGTTGTGGGAAGAGGGCTGCAAGGCGCCTCCGTCAATGCACATCATGTTCGTAGCATTCTGGAACTCCTGGTCGCTGGACCTGTCCTCCTCGTAGCTACCGTCATCTTCCTCCTCGTCCTTTCCCTTGTCGTCACCACGGGCAGGCTTCTCCTTCCTCTGTTTGGCACTACCACGGCGGCTGCCTCTCCGCTTGCCAGATCCTTCAGCGCTTTCTGGGCTTTCTCCTTGTACCACTTCTCGTATTCAGCCTTTCTCTTCTCGACAAGTTGCTCCACTTACCGGCAGTTCTGGAGGTCATGGCCATTGGTGCGGTGGATCTTGTAGTATTTCTTGGTGGAGCCCTCCAGCTTATCGGCGGCCGCCAAGGCCTAGCAAGGTGTGCACCCGGTAGCATCCTTGCCAGGGGCGTCGTCTTTGGCCTTCTTGGCGGTGTCGGGGTTGTTGGACCCTTTGTCAGCAAAAAAAGGCTTTGCTCTTGTGCTTCTTGCATTGGCTCTTCTTGCGCGGGGTGGCGGTGCCCTCCTCCTCGGAGTTGGTTCCGCACCATCCTCCTTGTCGGGGAGCCTTCTCCCTTCTTCGAACCTCACACATTTGTCGGCCAGAGGATAGAGCTCGGCAACGTCCCAGATCTTGTTCATCCCCATCTCTTCTCTCATCTTGCGGTTCCGCACGTTCTGGTGGAACGCACTGATGACGGCAGCAGGGTGGATGTTTGGAATGTTCTTCTGTATATGGCTAAACCTATGGATGTATTTGCGTAGAGTCTTTCCTTCCTTCTGGGAAGTGAGGTGGAGGTCACTTTCTTGGCCAGGAGCTCGATGGCCACCCGTGAAGGCGCTGAAGAAGCCCTGACACAGCTCCCCCTAGGAAGAGATGGAGTTCTTGGGAAAGTGCATCAACCACGATCTAACGTTTGGCTTGAGCACCAATTCAAAGTAGTTGGCGAGCATTTTGTCGTTGTGGCCCCCGGCAGCCTCCACCGCAATGGTGTAGATGCTTAGGAACTCGGATGGGTGAGTCTTGTCGTCGTACTTTTCTGGGATTTCCGGCTTGAACGTGCGGGAACTGGGCAATTGGACTCGCCACATCTCACCAGTAAATGCTGGGCAGCCTACCTCGTAAGGCAGGTCGCCAGAATGTGGTCCCAGCGTGATTATTCGATTGATGTCGCGCTTGCCTGTTATGTTCTATCTGTGTACGAGCATCTCCTTTGCACCTTTCCTCGAGGACCCGCCGCTGGTTGCGGCGGGTTCGTGGGTCGGTTGACGCCGTCGAGTCATCGGAGATGTTGACTCGTGGTGGCGGTGGCCGCTGTTGTTTCTGGTGAGGGGAGTGCACCGTGGTCGTTCCACCCGTGGCCTTCTCTCCATGGGTGCGGGTAGGCCCGGCGAACGGTTGCCCCGAGGGCCATCCCTACTGCGGCCCGTCTCCATTTGCATGGGCGATGAGGCTCTGGATCATAGCTCTCCATCCATCCTGCTTGTTTGCTTCCGGAGGGTAATCCAGGAGCATCTGCGCTCTAGCCAACCCTTCCGCCGGCGTAAGCATCGGTGAGAGGTGTGAGGGGCTCGAGGAGCTCTTACTCCCAACAGAGTTAGAAGGAGCTCCGTCGTAGTCCAGTGCTTGTGCGGCACTTCCCCCCGCCTCTCGACATGTGGGGTGTCCCTGGGCATCCCGAGAGGGGTGCATAGGAGACTTCCCCCGATGGCGTTATTCGTTACATGCGACCTGGGAGGGCTGTGGCGTATGCACGGGCGTGGGTGCCCGCTCATCCTTGGAGTTTTTTGTGCCGCCCGTGGGCCGCTCAGCTCTATCCCCAGATGCATCGGTGCGGGGACCGTCGTCGGGGCCGCGAACAGCGCCGCTCGCCTCGGTTCGGTCGCTGGAGTGTCATGGAGGCTCATAACCTCCGCTCCCTCCGACCACTCCTGCTCCTTCTCCTACCTGCACGGTTGCAGAAATATCGGGTGCGGGTGGGTCGGTCGCCGTCGCAACCCTCCTCCTGGGAGGCATGGCGTCGATGATGTTGAAACTAAAGCGTCGACTGTTAGATCAGATTAGCGCACCTTCTTCCCCCTACCTGGCTGGCCAGAGATGTCATGGGGAACGAACACCTATGGGACCTGGGGATCCCTTGTTGTTCGGCGAGGGAGACGGATGCACCAAGAGCAGACCGAGAGGTCGAGGCACGATTGTTTACCCAGGTTTGGGCTGCTCGGAACAGTCAAACACTACTCCTGCTTCGTGTTTATTAATCTGATGTCGAGGTGATGAGCTGCTAGGTCTCTCTTGCTGACTGACCGATTAGCCTCCCTTTGTGCATGCTCAGGGCCTTCTTTTATAGGTCAAAGGGGTCACCAACACTGGCAGCACAGAGTTCTCACGGGGTACACAGTGGAACAGTGCACCTACAAGTCACATAGTGTACTACAGTGTTCCTTGCGTCTTAGCACACGCATTTAATGCTTCGTCAGATGTCCCAGAGACGAGACACAGGTGCGTCCCATCGGCACTGTTTCCCACGTACCGCTCAACATGCGTCATGCGAACCGGCATGTATCGAGTGGCTAGGGTCATCTGGCCATTGCGCTGGCACAAGGGCGCATCGGGGCCCTGCCGGGGGTAAAACGCACAGGAGTGTTGGTAGCTCTCCCAGCAAGGGTCTTGTCGGGGCTTTGCTGGCTTCCCCGGCAAAGGGGCATGCCGGGGTGTCGTCTTCAGTGTTCTGGCTTGTGGCTTTGGGTGTCTTCACGGTAATCTCCCGCAGGCTCTGGCAAGACCTGACTGCGGATGGGGCTCTAGCTGCCCGTGCACCAGTACGGGGCATGAAAGGCCCAAACTTTGGTGCACCGAGAGGGAGCTTTTTCGAGGAATTCCCGCTTAGCTATCAACTTAGCGGTCCTCTCCTAGCTTTCATTAATAGATATTTGGATAGATTTAATAGTGTCATTAAAATCATGTGTGGGTGGCAAAATTTTACTTAAGAGTTTCTACATCAAGAGCAATTATATCCATGTTTTTAGCCAAAGTATCGATCGTATGCAGCTTTTCCTCTACCATAGTATTGAAACTAATTGAGAATTAATGAATTATTTAATGGTGTTTTCAAGATTAGAGGATACATTATTATTATTATTAGAAGTATTTCCATAACAATTGCCATAAGAGTTGCCATAACCATTAGAGGGATTACCGGGATATGGCCTAGCGTTGAAATCTCCCCTATAGGCTTTGTTATTGAAATTATTGCACGACGTAAAATTGAAATCAATGGCATTATCATTTTTATCAATCAAAGTAGACAATGACATGTCATTAGTATCAATATGAGCGTTTTTATTAGCAATAAAATTTAGAAGAGCATCCACTTTTTCACGCAAAGTAGTGATTTCCTCAACATAATTTACCTTCTTACGAGTTGGAGCTCTTTAGTTATGCCATTGAGAGTAGTTGGTCATGATGTTGTCCAGAAGTTTGGTGGACTCTCATAAGTTCACCTCCATGAGTTACCACATGCGGGAGAATCTAGAAGATTTCTAGTACCAAGTTTAGTCCAACATAGAAGTTTTGGATAATCATCCACACGTTCAAACCATGAGTATGGCAATTTCTAATCATTAATTTCATACTCTCCCAAGCTTGTGCAACATGTTAATGGTCATGTTGTTTAAAATTCATTATTTGATATCTAAGGGAAATGATCTTAGGAGGAGGAAAATACTTGGCAATAAAAGCATCTTTACAGTTATCCCATGATCCAAAACTATTACGTGGTAAAGATGAAAAACAAGCCTTAACTCTAACTCCGACTGAAAATGAAAATAATTTTAATTTCACAATTTCATTATCCATGTCCTTTTTCTTTTGCAAATCACGAAGTTCAACAAAGGTATTGAGATGAGTAGCGGGATCCTCATTAGGACTTCCTAGAAATTGTTCTTTCATGACAAGATTCAACAATGCAGCATTAATGTCAAAAGCATCTACTCTAGTGGTGGGTTGTATAGGAGTACTAATATAATCATTATTATTAGCATTAGAGAAGTCACACAACTTAGTAGTATATTGAGATATGGGGACCGAGCAAGCAAAGTAACAAGCACGACAAGTGTACTAGCGAGCAAAGAACTAAATTAGTACAAGTAAAGATAATATTTTGTTTTTTTGTTTTTTTGAAGAAAGAAAAATACAACAGAACATAAAAAAAGAACAAGTGAATGATTATTTGTGCGAAGTTACTTGATAGTTGTTGATGATATTCCCGAGCAACGGTGCAGGGGTATTCCTGATATTTGTGATCTCCATTGGGTTTTCCGTGAAGAAGAATGGGTAACTACAGCACAATACGGTAAGTATTCCATAAGATAAGGAACCAAGGTTTATCGAACCAATAGGAATATCAATCCACAACCGTCTTCAGCGGGTGCACACAAAACGTCAAACAACTTGCACCCAACATGGGCAAGAGGGTTTTCAATCCCCTTGATTTTTTTATTTGCAAGGGAATGAGTTGTGTAGATAATTCTAAAGAATTGTAAATTGCAAAATGAAATAAAAGACAAAGTAGAATAGCGAGTTAAAGATAAGTTTTATGAATATAGAAGTGAACAGATCAGGGGCCGTAGTCTTGTGTAGTGTCATCTCTTATGAAAGCAATATACGGTGGGTAAACAAATTATTACTAGGCTATTGATACATAAGCATATAGTTATGCCATTTTCATGGCAATGATCATGTGTATATAGGGATCACATCCATAAGAAAATAGACCAAATCTTGCATGCACCTACTACTATTACTCTACTTCAAGAGCGCTTATATACTTGCCTCTCTATGTATTAAGTTCATGACAAACTATGTAGACAAAGTAAACTCGATCAAAATGGATAAACCACATCGTTTTATCCTTAATAGAAACAACAGAAAGACATATCTTGTCCCCTTCTATAACTGCGATATAGAAACCTGTCAGGGTGAACACACTGCAATGCAACCCTCTCAATGAATAAATATCAAGCTACTTGGTCAAAGCAATTCAATAGATCGAAGGGATTTACGACACTATGATGATCATGCAAATAAGAATAATAATAATCAAAGCAGACTCAAAAACTTTTCATGAATAATCTGAACGTAAAGTCACAATTCATAAGACCCTAACAAACACACCATACAAACGAATTATATCACATAGATGAAAGCGGAGAAGCGATGACCATTGTATTGAAGATCAAGAGAGAGAGAGAGATAACGATCTAGGTACTAACTAAGAATGCGTAGGTCTGTGGTGAAAAACTCACAGAACAAAAAGAGGGTGACAAGGTTGATGAAGAGGATCTTTGTGATCGATCCCCCTCCGGAAGGGTGCCAGATTGGATCCCCGTGGAACACAGACTCGCGGCAGAAAAAAGTGTTTCACGATCAGGGAGGGACAAGCCATCATTTAGCGTCGACCCCCTGGTCGCGCCCTATTGGCTTGTGCCTCCCACATGTCGCCACTCAACTTCGTCCGAGACTTCTAGGTCTTTTTTTGGTCTAGAAAAGTTTAGGGGAAATTGGATTTTGTTTCATAATATATACCAGAAGAGCAAAAAACACGTAGAAAACAACAACTGCACTAGGCATTGGGTCGATAGGGTAGTGCACAAAATTAATATAAATAGGTAAATTATTACTCCAAAAGTATCCTAGGATGATAATACAATAGCATGGAACAATCAAAAATTGTAGATACGTTGGAGACATATCGTTGAGCATAGCTCCCTCGATTACCTTCTCCCATGGAATTGAACACCTCTATGTGATAAGATCCTAATAGGAGTGAGGGTCACGATCTTTCGGTGAGATAATAACTATCAATTTCGTCGAGATGACTTTGATGATCTGACTACAAACATGCACGAGGTAGCGCCTTAGCAATCTCTAAACCAACTCCAAGATGTTATTGACCATGCCGAAGGACGATCACCCTGATCGCAAAGGTCTCTTCCTGCGTGCAATCAAAGAACAAGAAAGAATACAATAAAGCAATCTGAATATTGTGAATATAGATGAAGTATTGATAAAGGTGGTGTCGGGTTTCGGGCACCGCAAACCGTGAAGATTCTAACACACGGGCGCGTGCGGAGGCCACTTGACAGCCTTGGTTCGCCTGATTCGCTACTCGCTGGGGATGGCAGAGAGATCACTCGATGGTGAGGAAGACACATAACACGGCAGTTTACCCAGGTTCATGCCGCTGTGAAGCGTAATACCTTGTCCTGCTTTCGTGAATTTCCTCTCATGGAGGTTGATGGATGAACTAGTACAGTGTTCAAGGGCCTCCGGAGGCTGGGCGACCTTTGTGTGGTGCTCGTGAATGAGTGAATCAATCATATCCCCCTGTACAAAGGAACCTATCCTCTATATGTACCGGTGGCCCGGAGCCTCTTCCCTTATCGTTTCAGCGGGAAGGGATTCGACAACAGCCAATTTTAAAGGGGAATAGGGGAATGTGGTTCCCCTGTCCAAAAGTAGTCCTCGCGTGAAAACTGGGTGTCAGCGCAGCAGGGACGGGTCCAAGGATGACGTCCGTCCTGCTTGCGGGCGGTGGTGGCCTTGTTGCGCCAGAATGGAAACTTTTGGGAGATTCTTTGGAGACCTGCGTGCGTCCGCGCCCCCTTTGCACAAAAGGGGGAGCTACACCGTTCTGTTGTCTGCTACTCGCGTGTCCTTCCCCTACGTCATCCTCGACTCCTGAGGCCGGATTTCGCTCCGGAGGGGACCTGACGAGGCCCCCTGCGGGTCTTGATGTTATTCCTCCTCGCGAGGCTTGACCCCTCGCGAGGGCCTTGACTTGAGTGGTGTCGGGCCTGTTGGTTTTGGTCGATGAAGTGGGCCTGCCCTGGGCCGCAGGCAGGCAGGTCTGGGTACCCCCATTCCGAGAACGCCGATAGTAGCCCCCGGGCTCAAGGCGTGCGTGGGTTGGCTTCTTGGCGAAGCCTTGGGGGTGGTCAGAAGCGTGGCAGGCCCTAAAAGTCCGTGAACCAGGCTTCACGTGTGCCGCGCAGCCACGTGGCAACACTCCCATTTCCCGAGGTGCTCGGAGACGCGCCGGGTCAAATCAACGCGACGCCCGGGTGCTGCGCCAACCATCATTGCTCCTTTGGGACATGACCTCTGCACATGCCACACGGGCGCGCTTCCTCACGACCCGCGTGGGCCCAGGAATACGGAGGGACGTCAGTCTGTCCTCGGCCATATATTAGACCTGGCGAGGGCGATAAGGTCCACAATGCCTCTGTCTTCTTCATCTTCCACTTCGAGCCCTCCACCCCCTCGGCATGGTGCCCGTGAGGAGGTATTCTGCTGCCGAGAAGGGGAAGGCTTCTGGGGAAGGTTTCGCAGCCCCGCCACCCAAGAGGGGACGCGACCACCCTCGGAAGTACGCGGTGGTGTCGATAGCGATCTCTAGCGGGCGCGGTCGTGGTTCTGCCCACCCTAGAATCACCATCGGTGTTGTCGGCGGGGCATCGGCGGAGCGGGTGTCCGTAGTGGCCGGGGCGGAAGGTCGATGGTCGCCCCTGGCCGCCAAGGCCCGGCCTCACTCAACTGATACAACGATGGAGTTCGTGATGTGGGTGGATAGGCTGGAAGTCGCATGGTTCCAGCTCCCAAACTTCTTTGGGACGATGCTGCCGACCGACGGGCTCCCAGGACTGTGGTTGCAGGATGATGGCTGCTGCGGTGGGGCATCCTAGGTGGAGGTCGAGGTCACCCCCACAGCTACGTGTATCTGAACTACGGGTAGAAGACATTCGCTCGGGCTCGAGGCCTGATGGGGGGGTGCTACCTCCACTTCAAGTATGACGGGGAGGTGATGCTCTTCATAAAGATCTTCGCTTACAAGGGAGAGCGTCTAGGTTGTTGTCCGGAGGACGCCGGTCGCGGCAATCTTCTAGATGAGACCGCCTCCGGCGGTGGACGCCGCACCTCCGGCAGCAGCAACACCCCCTCCGGAGGGAGCCCGAGCGACAGCAGCTACGACGAGCCGCCTCGCCGCCGAGCCCGGACCAAGGTGGAAGGTCCCACGCGTGGTACCGCTCGTCTGCTCCTATGGCGCCCGTGAAGGAGGAGGAGGGCACCGACTAAGTGCCAGCACGCGAGCGTCAGACGCGTGTGGTGGCAACCCCCTTGGGACCTTCGTCGCTAGATGTATCCTCCTTACTCCTGACCCTGCGTCTATGAAAACGAAGAAGGGCCCTTCGGGCATGTAATGGATAAGGGTGATCGCCCCCTTTTGTTAGTATTGTTGCATTTGATTGGTTTAGATAGTTAGCTCGGTGTGCTTGCAGCGACCCTCTTTGGTTGTGAGGTGGGGTTATGGTGCTTGAGGGGCTTCTTGATCGATCGGCTTCTCCCCGTTGCGGGAGAAGTTGGTCGATGATCTATGTCAGCAGGCCCTTACACCCTGGATACCGACCGAATGTGCCTGGACGGCACTAGTGTGGCCAAGTGGCTTTGTGCCCGATAAGGCTCCTGAGGCGCGATGCTCAGGAGCCCCCTTAGACATTCAATTGGCTCTACGTCAACACGTCCCAGTCCCGCACATTTCCCCTCCATCACGAGGCGTGACCCGTTACCAAGATTGTTTCTCACGAGGCAAGGCCCTAACACCCGTGACACCGACCGAATGTGCCTGGACGGCACCAGGGTGGCCAAGTGGCTTTCTGACCGTTAAGGCTCCTAAGGCGCGATGCTCAGGAGCCCCCTTAGACGCCCAAGAGGCCCTCGAGGATTCTATTTTCTGCTTTTGAAGGGTCTACTTTCTGGAGATCCCTAGTCTGCATTCAGGAAGCTCTGCATCGGCAGGTCCCGGTCCCGCATATTTCCCTGTCGTTGCAAGGTGCGACCCGTTACCAAGGTCGTTCCTCACTGGGCAAGGCCCTAACACCCCCGATGCCGACCGAATGTGCCTGGACGGCATCAGGGAAGCCAAGTGCCTTTGTGACCGGTGAAGCTCCTGAGGCGCGATGCTCAGGAGCCCCCTTAGACGCTCAAACTGTCCCAAGAAAAACAACTGTTGTAAGAAAAGACCAAATTGTGTATGCTCTCCAGGATGGTGCATCAAGCCATGAATGGGACTCTTGAGCGAGTATTATATGGCATGAGTCTGCCACCTCGTCCGTGAGCGCCACGCGAGGGGCCGGGTGCCAATTCCTTGGCGAGGTGTCGGCACCGTGCCCCCAGCCTGAGCTCGAGGGGTACGAATGGGGGGGGCAAGAGAATGCTCAACTCAGAGGAAGATAGTTTGCTACAAAGAACGACCAAGAAAAAAAGTTTTTGCAAAGACTTCATTTGGATAAGCCCCGAGTTTGATTTCGAAATGTCAGCAAATCCAAGCCAGAGAAAAGAAAATAAAAGCTGCGTTCGGCGCCTAATCTATTCTCCGCCTCCGTCTCCCCCCAGCGCGGAGCATAGGGCTTCCCCTAGGCATGGGATAGACCCCTTCCGCGTCCTCGGGGAGCCCTGGGCAAATACAGCTTCAGCTCGTTGTTACGTGAGAGTTTCATGGTGGGGGTGTATTTGGGAGGTCGCAAGCATGCTTTGGCCTCGCGAGTGTCCCTACCCCCGAGGCATAGGCGCCAAATTCCTTTGAGTCATTGGTGGACTGTGTTGATTTCCTTGCAAGCTGCAGGCATAGTCATTGGTGGATTGTGTTGATTTCCTGCATCTTCACCCAGCACGGAGCATAGGTCATCCAATCGGCATGGGATGGACCTCTTCCGCGTCCTTGGGGGGCCCTGGGCATATACAGCCTCGGCTCGTTATTACGTGAGAGTCTCACAGGATGAAGTAGGTTTCGGAAGAATTGAAGGACGATGCAGAGGCGTTGCAAAGGCGGTGCAGAGGCATTACGGGTAGAAATTCCGGAGATGTTGGATGTTCCACGCGTTCTGGATGGGAACTCTGACTTGAGTCTCCAGGCACACGGAGCCAGGCTTGTAGACATGGACGACCTTGAACGGGCCCTCCCACATGGGTGAGAGCTTATGCAAGCCCTCCCTGGATTGGATCCGCCTCAGGATGAGGTCGCCGACTTCGAGGGTCCTAGAGCGGATGTTGCGGCAGTGATAGCGCTGTAATCCCTGCTGGTACCTCGAGGCTTGGAGTGAGGCCCGGCGGCGCGCCTCCTCTCCCAGCACGAGGTTCGTCCCCCGCGTAGCCTCCTGACGCTCCTCATCGAACGCCATGACCCGCAGGGACCGATGCTTGATCTCGTGGGGAAGGACCGCCATGGCTCCATAGACGAGGAAGAACGGGGTTTCGCCAGTAGGCTTAGTCGCGGTGGTGCGGATGGACCTCAGCACCGATGGGAGGTCGTCGACCCAACCCCGGTCGCAAGGTTCGAGCTTCTTCTTGAAGCTACGCACCTTGAGGCCCCGCAAGACCTCTGCGTTGGCGCGCTCCACCTAGCCATTCCTATGCGGGTGGCCATCGATGCGTAGCATACCTACGTCCCTAGGTTAGCACAATAAACCTTGAAGAGTTGACTGGTGAACTGTGAACCGTTGTCGGTGATGATGCGGTTGGGGACACCGAAGCGGCTTACGAGGCCCTTGATGAATTTGAAGGCCGACCCCGCAGGGATGGTGCGCACGGGCTCCACCTCCGCTGACTTGGTGAATGTGTCGATGGCGACGCAGAGGTAACGGAAGCCGCCCGCCACCCACGGGAAGGGCCCCAGTATGCCATCCCCCAGACCGCAAGGGCCAGGAAAGCGGAATGGTTTGGAGGTCCTACATGGGCTGGTGGATCTGCTTGGCATGGAATTGGTAGGCCTAGCAAGACCGGACCAACTCGGTGGCGTCGTCCAACATTGTAGGCTAGTAGAAGCCTGACCTAAATGCCTTACCTGCGAGCGTGCGCGAAGAGGAGTGATGTCCGCAGTCCCCTCCGTGGATGTCGGCTAGTAGTTCGTGCCCCTGCTCCCTGGAAATGCACCGCAACGCGATGTCGTTCGGGCGCCTGCGGTACAAATCGCCATCCCGTAAGCAATAGGACGAGGCTTGTCGTGCTACGTGCTCCGCATCTTCCTCCTTATCTGGCAATGCACCGTGGAGCAGGTACGCCCCGAGTTCCTGCATCCAATCATCGCCCTACACCTCCAGGGCCAGGAGCAGTCGAGCCCCCGAGGCCTGGCCGTAGTCCAGAGCCCGTGAGAGCGGTGGCGGTGGGAGCTCCTCTTCACGTGGCGCTGAGTCCTCGAGTGACGGCTTCACGGAAGGCTTGAAGAGTCGCTCCTTGAAGATGCCTGGCTCTTGTGTCTCGCGACGTGGATCTCTTTTGGCGATGTCGCCCGCCTTCCTGTTCTCGCCATGCGGGACGTGCTACAGCTCCAGGACCTGAAAAGGTTTCTCAATCTTACGTACCTCTTGCGGATACGCTTCCATGTGCTCGTCCTTGGGCATGTACTCTTTGTACGAGAACTTGACGAGAAGCTGGGAGTCGCCCATTACGGTGAGGTGCCGGATCACCAAGGCCGTCGCCACCTTGAGACCGCCGATGAGGCCCTCGTACTCCGCTATGTTGTTGGAGACCTTTTCCCCATGCTGGAAGAAGAGTTGCACGGCGTAGCGGAGCTTGTCTCCCGTCGGGGAAGTGAGCACGACTTGAGCCCCTACTCTTCTGCATGTGATGGCTCCATCAAAGGGCATGGTCCATCCCTCGGGTGCCGCCACACCGGGGGAAGGGACTGGCTCCCTTACATCCCTCGGTCCTGTGCGTCCGTCCACTCCACCACAAAGTCAGCGAAGGCCGCTCCCTTGATGATCGTGGTCATGCTGAATTCGATGTTGAAGTCCTGAAGGTTGATATTCCATTCGGCAACCCTTTCCGCCATGTTTGGGTTATGCAGGATCTTCTCCAAGGGGTAGGCGGATACGACCTTGATTGGGTTCTCCTCAAAGTGGTGGTGCAGCTTTCACGAAGCAACGAGGGGCGCTAGAAGGAGTTTCTGCTGCATGGGATAACGCAAGCGCGCATCCTGCGGCACCGTGCTGACGAAGTGTACCGGGTGCTCCACGAGGAAGCGGCCCCTCGGGGCGTCATGCTCCCCGGCAAGCTCAGGAGGTTTGCGCGTCTCGCAATCTGGAGAAGGGGCCGGGGGCCTCAGGAGGGCTGAGCATCCCATGGTCCGACCCTGCGACCTGAGCCTCAGGATCCTCTGCCTATGGGGGAATCGGAGCCCGTGAGTCATGTGAGCCCCCGGACCCCGTGGGTTGGGGCCCGTCGGGGTTCTCCGAAGTGGCGCCCTTGCTAGTTCGCTCCTCCCTTACTGCCAGCAACGCGGTGCTGGCGGAGTGGGGGTGGCAGCAAGGTACAGAAGTAGAGGTTCCCGTGGGCGGGGCGCCACCATGACCGGCGGGCTCATGAGGTATTCCTTGAGTTCATCGAAGGTTGCGTCGGCTTCTGGGGTCCATTCAAAGGCCCCCTTGCTTTTCATGATCTTGAAGAAGGGCAGGGCCCTCTCATCGAGCTTGGAGATGAAACAACCCGAGGAGGTAACACACCCCGCCAACTTCTGCATCTCCTTAAGGGTTGTGGGCATGCTCATCTTGTTTATGGCGTTGACCTTCACCGGGTTTGCCTCGATCCCCCAGTTCGACACTAGGAAACCGAGAAATTTTCCTGATGGGACCCCCAAGACGCACTTCTCAGGGTTGAGCTTCAGGTGCACCTCTCTTAGGCTGGCGAATGTCTCCTCCAGCTCCTCCACCAGGGTTTTTGCCTCCCTTGACTTGAGCACGACGTCGTCGACATAGGCCTCTACGTTCCTCCCGAGCTGCGGTCCCAGAGTGATATGCATCAACCACTAGAAGGTTGCCCCGGTGTTTCGCAGCCCGAAGGGCATGCACTCGTAGCAGTATACCCCACACGGAGAGAGGAAGGCTATCTTCTCGACTTCCTCCACCGCCATCTTGATCTGGTGGTAACCCGAGAATGCATCCAGGAAGCACAGGAGGTCGCACACTGTGGTGGAGTCCACGATCTGGTCGATGCGTGGTAGCAAGAACGGGTCCTCACGGCAAACCTTGTCGAGGCTCGTGAGGTCGACACACATGCACCCTTCCCTCACTTCTTTGGGACGAGCACCGGGTTGGCCACCCACAGTAGTAGCGCACCTCTCGAATAACTTGTGCTTCCTTCAGTTTGCGCACCTCCTGAGCGATGAACACATGCTTCTCCGGGGCTTGCCTTCTTGCTTTGTGCTTCACCGGGCGCGCATTCGGGCACACCATGAGGTGGTGCTCAATGACGTCCCTTGGGACCCCCACCAGGTCAGAGGCGCTCCAGGCGAACACGTCCTTGTTCGCCCTGAGGAAACCCACCAATGCCTTCTCTCGGTCTTGGGGAGGTTGGCGCCGATCATGAAGGTGGGAGTCGAGCTTCCTTCGTCCACCGGTACTTGCTTTGTTTCCGCCATGTCCTGGGAAAACAGCTACTTCTTCTTCATGGAGAGATGTCGGGGGCGTCCCCAGGGCCTTCCGCGGCGTGCGCCGCGCCCTTGAGGTTGGCACGTGCCCCGGCCGCGGCTTTGTGGGAGAGCTCGAGTGCTCGAGATGCGTCCTTGACGTCCCCCACGACGGTGAGCACGCCGCCACTCCCAGGCATCTCGACGATGTTGTAGCCTGGGTGCGTTGACGCCATGAACTGCGCGAGGGCGGGGTATCCGAGTTTTCCGTTGTACCGAAGATGGATGTGGGTGCCGTCGAAATCGATCTGCTCGGTGTGGAAGTTGGAGCGCGTGCCGAACGTGACGGGGAGGAGAATCCGTCCCACAGGGGTGACAGATCCTGCCACCACCCCAGAGAAGGGCTTTGAAGGCTCTAGATGCTCTTGGGTCAACTACAGCGCGTCGGAGGCCTCTACTGAGATGACGTTGATGCCCGCGCCGCATATGGTCAGCGTGCACTTCATAGGAAGTTTCCCGGAGGCCGTCGTGGCCTTGGGATGATCATCGGGGCCGAAGGTGATGTTGACCTCCGGCCATACACCGTGTTCCGCGAGCTCGGGCCTTGGGTGAACCGCCCCTCGCGCTGTAGGAAACGCTTGACGTGACAGCCGGAATGTGGCGGCTGCAATCCGCCGAGAATGCACGCGATTACAGGGGGCGGCCCTGCTTACCCGGATGTCGTCCGCCGCCAGGGACCGGCGGCTATCGGTGGTCGTGCTTGCCATTGAATGCCGAGTCAAGGTCTGGCTCTTGCTGTTGGCGTGGAGGCTGTGACACGCACCCCCTACCTGACACGCCAAATGTCGGATTTCGGGCTCCGCAAAACCCTGAAGATTCGAACACACGGGCGTGTGCGGAGGCCACTTGACAGCCTTGGTTCGCCTAACTCGCTACTCGCTGGGGATGGCAGAGAGCTCACTCGATGGTGAGGAATACATAGAACACGGAAGTTTACCCAGGTTCGGGCTGCTGAGGAGCGTAATACCCTACTTCTACTTTGGTGGATTGCCTCTCGTGGAGGTTGGTGGATGAACTAGTACAATGTTCAAGGGCCTCCGGAGGCTGGGCAACCTTTGTGCGGTGCTCGTGGATGAGTGAATCAATCAGATCCCCCTCTATGAAGTAACCTATCTTCTATATATAGGGGCGGCCCGGATCCTCTTCCCTTATCGTTTCGGTGGGAAGGGATTCCACAACAGACAATTTTTAAAGGGGAACAGGGAACGTGTTTCCCGAATCCAAAAGTAGTCCTTTCCTATAGAGTGGTTGTCAGCGCAGCAGGGACGTGTCCAGGGATGATGTTTGTCCTGTTGGCGGGCGGTGGTGGCCTTGTTGCACCAGAATGGAAACTTTTGGGAGATGCCTTGGAGACCTGCGTGCATCCGGGCCCCCTTTGCACAAAAGGGGGAGCTACACTGTCGTGCTGTCTGCTGCTCGCATGTCCTTCCCCTGTGTCATCCTCGACTCCTGAGGTCGGGTCTCGAATCGAATTGCCCGCCGCTTGGGAGGTGTCCTGAGGAGGCCCCCTGCGGGTCTTGATATTATTCGTCCTCCCGAGGCTTGGCCCTTCGCGAAGTCCTTTCCTTGAGTGGTGCCGGCCCTGTTGGTTTTGGTCGATGAAGTGGGCTAGCCCTGGGCCGCAGGCAGGCAGGTCTGGGTACCCCCATTCCCAGAATGCCGATAGGTGGGGATCCGAAAGAGGTGTTGGTCTGGTCGTTGGACATGAACGAGATACACGAAGTTGCAATGACTAACTTTTATAGGATCAATGGGTGGCGGCCAAGGAGGTGGGAGGACGTCTCAAGGCAGCCCAAAACTAACCCTAGGTATTACAAGGCCCATGGTCCTAAATTGAGGTGAATCAACACCTTTGGACATAAAGTTTGACTTGGATTTTTCAGCAATGTTAGATTGTGTCATAAACATATTCACGCTCCAGAACAATTTGAAGTTGAATCTAACCGGGGTGTAAAGCACACGAAATATACTTGCCAATAAAAAATTCACCCAATTCAGAGTCCCGAAGGAAAAGTTCTTGTTGTTTTGACACAGGTATGCATGCCTAGTCCGAATCTGAATCCAGAACATGAGAGACTTGGACTCGATATTCTCTTGGGATAAAAGTGACATGAGATAATTTCTTGAACAAGACCTAAAATTCTCTTCTTCCCTTGCCTTCATATATATATTGTACAACTGTCCTATAGTTCTGTAATTAGGCATGATACAAAAAGAGGTGACGTGAGATAATCATCCATTTTTTACTTGCCTTGGTTTTTCCACCTATGACACATGTATACATGAATAACTTTCATATGTTATGAAATATAAATAAAAAATATTATCAAAATAAGTAGAAGGCATGAAAATATTGTAACTTAGTTTGCACATATAAGTGAACTCCTTATTCATATCAAAATATTGACAATGTTCATCTTTAAACCACCTCAACCTTGGTAAATAAGCATGAAATGTTTCAAATTTACATGCTACAACATGCTTAAATAACCAAATACGCAACATTTCATCTCACATAGAATCATCACCAAGATTGGGGGTCATATCAAAATGATTAAAAAGTGGCACAATTATTCTCAAACATATTTGATCCAAATTGATTTATTTCATCGTATGGTAAAGTAAAATCATGAACATACTCCTCTAAGATAGGTGGTGTGATCAAAGTAATGGGTAGCTCATCACAGGGTACGTTGGAATTACAAGGCATTCATCAAACTCATGTGGAGGTGGAAAATCAATACTTTATCATTACCTCAGAAGATCAACTCAGATAATATAGGCAGACTGGGTGGCGACGTGTCACATGGTGAATGCTATGTATCCCTCACAATAATTGATGTGGTTGTCATAGTACACCTAGAGGTTGAAGGAACAACCGTATCAACTCTTGGAATGTGCACCTTCGGTCGTTCTCCTTGCGGGCAACATGTTGTTTTCTTTCCTCTTTAGCTTTGCAAGCAAGATGAGACAAACGATCCATAGGATAACACTTTTCATGAATTAGTATCTCCTGAAATCGGGGCTTAATCCTCGCCAAAATCTATCCATGATATCTTCTTCACTTTCTTCTGATGAGGAATGCAACAAGGTCATTTGTAAATAATCATAATATTTCCTTACAATGTCACTACCTTGTTTTAAATGTTGCAAGTTTTTAATCATGCCACACGTATATAATAACAGGAATGAATATGTGTCTCATGGCAAGTTTGAAATCATCCCAAGTAGTAGGTATATAGTCAGGGTGTAATGGACAATAACCGCTCCACTAAACTGAAGCATAACGAGTGAAAGAACCAACACTGACCTTAACTCTCCTATGTTTAGCAAAACTATAGGAAGAAAATATATCATTTATTTCAAACACCCATTCAATATATAAATCCAGTCTAAAACGACAATCAAATGGTGGTATGGAAACATTAACCTGAATATGTGCATTTGGATCTCTTTGCAACTCTCATAACGATTGTTGTGGTGGCACGTCTCCCATCATCGAAGAAGCCGATGAACTGAAAACTCTGGATCATGTCATGACTAGTAGAAATAGGAAAAACAAATCCAAGAATATTGCTCCTGTGGAATATTGGGATGTGGTGGTAAAACGCTCACAGTAAAGCAAATATCAATGTCTTACAAATTGTTACCACGCAGCAGGTGGTGATAAAAAAACAATAGTGTCAACATCTCTGAAGACTATGTAAAACGATTACCAGGTGATCGTATGTATATACGGTGTAGAAATATGTGGAGCTTGGAATGCTTAATATATGGTAGCAAAATATTAGCAATAATAGATTCGGATATGCAATGTTGAACAAGCGTTGAACGAAGGTACTATGGTGGTCCTAGGCTAGACCGTACTATTGACGCGAGCCTAGAAAACTAACAGAGTCACATCAAAGCATAAATAGAAGAAACAGATGATATGAAGTTGCTCTCGATAGCAAGATAGAAGTAAATATCTCAATGTGAGTAAAGATAATGTTGACAAATCACTACCAAGCATGATATAGCCAAACTCTTTCTTCAACTTTCCTATAGAAAACATTATGTCAATTTATTTTCAAGAATACTTCCAACTCAAGATTTCCAATGCAAAAACAATTAATCGGGTCCGAGTTTTTATGAGGAGTCAAAACATTCGGGAACAGACCTAAAAAAATATTTACAAACTGTGTTCCCGACCTTCGGAGGACCAAAAACCTATTTAGAAGTTGATATGGAGGTGACAATAATGAACTTGCTTGACATACTATTCAAATGCGACTTGTAAATAGCTTAAACTTGAGGACTCATGGAGCCAAAACGGACTTGATATGAAAAAGATATGCGTGTTTCAATTAACACTTCACAAAACATATTCCACACCGAATTTAGATATGAGATTAAGTTTAGGTAGATCCAAAATTAGTTATTTTTTCTCTTCTCTCTATTTTCCCTAAATTTTTCTCACTCTTTTTTCTTTGTGTATCACTTTTTATAGTCATTTTTTTTCTTTTTTCTCTCACTTTTTTCTTCTTTCCAACAAACGAGATAAGATGTAGATTGGAACAAGCGTAGATGTGAACGACCTCAAGTAGGATAATGACAATGAACAATGGGAGAACTGATGTAAATTGATGGATTGTGGAGAGCAAAAAAAGGAAGGATGATGATGCAACAGTATACTAACCTAGGTGAACAGAACTCGAAACTAGGAAATAGACGCTAAGACAGACAACTCGACACAACGATGCAACCGAAAATTTAACTATGAAAGCACTGAAGATAAAATTGCAAAGGGTGAATAGATCTAACTGTTTATGTGTTTTTTCTTGGGTAATAGGTCAGAAAAATAAATCTAATCAACGGATAATAGAAATTCTCACCGAGCAACCTGAAAACTAGTACCAATTGATAAACACGAAATTGTCCCTGTCTTTTGATGAGATGTCACTATCGTTTATGGTGGATTAGACTTTGACGATACGACTATGAAGTGTGAAGACGTATCGCCTTAGCAATCACTAAACAGTATGCAAAATTGTCGGATTTTGGGCTCCGCGAAACCATTAAGATTCAAAGCATGTACGGAGATCTCTCCCGTCCTAACCTCGCCTAGTTCGCTACTCGATGGACAACACAACGAACTCACTCGATGGTGAGGAAGACACATAACACGGCAGTTTACCCAAGTTCGGGCCGCTGAGAAGCGTAATACCCTACTCTTGCTTTGGTGGATTGCCTCTCCTGGAGGTGGGTGGATGAACTAGTACAGTGTGCTTGAGGGCCTCCGGAGGCCTGGTGGCTTTGTGCGGAGCTAGTGGGTGAACGAATGAATCAGGGTCCCCCTCTACGAAGCAACCTATCCTCTATATGTAGTGGCGGCCCGGGTCCTCTTCCCTTGTCGTTTTGGCAGGAAGGTATCCCACAACGGCCAATTTTGACGGGAGACAGCGTAACATGCTTCCCATGTACAAAGGTGGTCTTCGCGTGCAATGTGGCTAACAGCACTGCACGGGCGGGTTCAGGGATAACGTTTGTCATGCCGGCAGGTGGCACCATAATGGAAATCTTTTGGAGATGGCTTGGGAACCTCTGGTACTAACTTGCCTCCTTTGCACTAAAGGGGAAACTGTGCCACCCCGCTGTCTGCAGCTCACCTGTCCTTCCCTTGCGTCATCCTTCAATCTTGGCGACATGCCTCGCCTTGGAATATCCGCCGCTCCGGAGGGGTCCTGGCAAAGGTCCCCTGTGGGTATTGATGCCATTCCTCCTTGTGAGGCTTGGCCCCTCACGAGGGCCTTGCCTTGAGTGATGTCGCGCCCATTAGTTTGCTTGATGAAGTGGGCCTGCCCTGGGCCATAGGCAGGTAGGGATGGGTACCCCCATTCCCAGAACGCCGCCAGTAGCCCCCGGGCCCAAGGAGCGCATGGGTTGGTTTCTCGCCGAAACCTTGAGGGCGGCCCAAAGCATCACCGGCCCTAATTGCCTGCGGTCCAGGCGGCACACATGTCCAGCGGCTATGTGGTGACGATCTCGCTCCTCGAAGCGTCCGGGGTGCACCAGGCCATGATGGCACGATCTCCAAGAATCGCGCAAGCCATCATTGTTCCCATTGAATGGCGTCGGTGCAGCCTGACCACATCCAATGGCCCTCGCGGACGTGACCGCTCGGCAGACAGATGAAGCAACGTGGGCGACAACGCTCCCGTCGGCCCACATCGCGACCCACATGGGGCGCCCGATGTTCGCGCTCCCACGACGGTCGGTGGCCGTGGTCTGCCTATAAATCTGCCCACCCCCGTCAAGAGGGCGCACTGCAATCTTGATCTTCCTCTCTGCTTCCCTTCGCTCCATCGAGAAAACCTGCTCTCCTCTTCATTTCCATGTCTGCCCCACCCCCGTCCGCCTCCGGGACCAGCGGTTGAGGGCCCTTGGGGCCTCCGCTCGTCCGTCACCGCTGGGCTCTTGCCGACGCGTATGTCCCTCGACTGTGCTTCTTTTCCTGATTGTCTCATGAGTTGCTTGGTGGTTGATCTCTCCTCTTCCCCAGTGCGCCCTCGGCCAAGAAACCCAAGCTTGGCGAGCTTCAGGAGGAGCTGGAGGGGCTGCGGGCCCATCTCGAGAGCGCCGACGCCGCCCTCCAGGCCGCCCGCCAGTGGGAGGTGGAGGACAAGCCGGATCTGACGTCGCTGCGGCAGTAGGTCCAGGAGGCAACTGACGTCGTCCTCGGTAGAGAGGACGAGGTGTCGCACGCACGGACGATGGCATCCGAGCACGCCACGCTGGTTCGTGGGGGACGCCCCGGCGCTGCCGAGTGCGTGAAACGAAGGGGGCTACCTCGCGTTCTTCCAGAAGGTGGTGGAGACGCTCGAGGCTGGCGCCTCCCATGTCGAGGAGGACAGCGCGGCCAATGCGCGCGAGCTTCTGAGCCTTGCCTTGACGATCGTCTTCTCCAACATGCGTCGCCTTGCCCCGCAGCTCGACCTCTGGTGCGTCGTTGAGCCGGCGCCCGCTGAGTCTCGTCATCTTCTCCGGGACGAAGTCCGACCGCACATGGACGTCCTTGTGCAGCGGTATTTCTGGGTGCCCACCTCCAGCGAGGAGGAAGGCTCCGACGCCGAGCCTGCAGGCGTTAAGGGCAACGTCGGCGGCCTCTCCCCCTAGGCACCCCAACTTCTGTTTACCTGCTCCTATGATGTTTGATCAAGAACTCTGCCATGTTGGGCGTTATGCTTTTGCGTTATTACCTTTGTCATCCGTCATTTTCCCTTTCGCTCTGGAATTGATGGTTTGCTCGCTCGTGCTTGTTGCGGCTTGGCTTCGAAGCTCAGGGCCCGTCGCTGCCCCGGTGACAGCTCAGCGGTAACAGCGGCCACGGCCCTCATGAGGTCCCGTCCTCCCGAGGCACCGCTCGACCCACTGCACGCTTGGTCGTCGGCCTCATTCCTCGGCGCAGTTTGATCCTTAGGCCCTGCATCCCTCCTTAGTATGCTTGTTTTTATTTTATTGTTAGTTTGGTGTGAAACCAAATGACCCCCGTCTCGGCTTGCGGGGTACTTAGCTCGTGGGTTTGCGTCGGTCCCTTCCGTAGCTACTATTGAGTAGCTCCTGCTTTGTATGCAGGATGGGGTGTAGACCCTTTCAGCACTCTATGTTTGCGTGCCCTGGTACTGCACCGTGTCCGTTGAGGCTCCTAACGCTCGATGCTCAGGAGCCCCCTTTGGTGATTTAGTGATTCCTCTCCCTGTTCCTTTGGTCATCGCCCCAGGATGCCCTGAGGCCTCCTGGGACTCTTTGCGATGATATCGTGCTTCGATCCGGACCCCCGAGCGGGAGGTTGATCGCTGAAAATGTTCATCCCTGGGACATCAAGTCCTTGCTTTCGCTCCTTGGCCCCTAGGCGCGGTGCGGAGCGTTTAGCTCCTCAAAGAATATCATCTAGAAAAAGAGGCTACAAAACTGGCGAATACGAGATAGCGCAAGAGAAAGTTCCACCCGGTTTTTGTTTTTCAAACATCAACTTTCAAAATTGACAGATGTAAGTCCGGTAGAAGATAGTTCAAAATCCAGGAAAGCAAGCAAACGCCGCGTCCGACACCTAGGCTGGCATGGCCATTGGTTGACTATGTGGGTTTCCTTGCCAGCTGCGGGCATAGTCATTGGTGGACTAAGTTGATTCCCTCCGTCTGCACCAAGCGCGGAGCTTAGGTCTTCCACTAGGCGTGGGGTGGACCCCTTCCACGTCCTCGGGGGGGCCTGGGCGTATACATCCTCGGCACATTATTACGTGAGAGTGTCACGGTGGGGGTGTATATGGGAGGTCACGAGGGCGCTTGGGCATCGCGAGTTTTCCTACCCTCGAGGCATAGGCGCCTGATTCCGGAAGACATTGGTGGACTGTGTTGATTTCCTCCGTCAATACCAAGCACGGAGCATAGGTCTTCCAGTAGGCATGGGGTGGACCCCTTCCGCGTCCTCGGGGGGCCCTGGGCGTATACAGCCTCGACTCGTTATTACGTGAGAGTCTCACGGGATGAAGCAGGTTCCGGAAGGATTGAAGGACGATGCAGAGGTGCGACGGGTCGATGCAAGTCCTGCATGATCCTTCTCCTGAGGCCGGTTGAGGGCTTTTCTATTTATCTACGTCGACAGGTCCGAGTCCCACGCATTTCCCTACCACCGTGAGGCACCTCACGGGGCAAGGCCCTGGCTCCCGTGATACCGACCGAACATGTCGGGACAACACGAGGGTGGCCAAGTGGCTTTATGACCAGTAAGGCTCCTGAGGCGCGATGCTCAGAAGCCCCTTTAACATTTGAGCAGCTCTACATCGCTAAGATCCAGTCCTGCACATTTCCCAACCGCCGTTGTGTGTGACCGACTGAACGAACGTAGCTACGGGGTCAAGCCCGGCCACCCTTGATGACGACCGAATGTCCGTGGACGATATCAAGGGCAGCAGGTGGCCTTATGACAGGTAAGTCCCCTGAGGCTCGATGCTCAGGAGCCCCTCTTTGACGCTCAAGCGTCGCCAGGACTCGGTCCCGCACAATTTCCAACCGTCGTCGCTTGCGACCGAATGGACGATCTCAGCTACAGGGTCAAGCCCTGACACCCCTGTTAACGAACGAATGTCCTTGGACGATATCAAGCGCGGCAGGTGGCCTTGTGACTGGTAAGGCCCCTGAGGCGCGATGCTCAGGAGCCCCCCTTTGATGCTCAAGTGGCCCCCATTCCATCCTGTTGATTGTGGACCTGGGGAGCCGCGGGGCCTCCCCAAACCCCGCGTTGAGACGACGCGCACCGGTCGGAGTCTCCGAGCGGGGGGATAGATCGCCTGAAGATGCAAGCTAGGCAAGACGTCAAGTCGCCGTATGGATGCAACAGGAGTTATAGAAACATGAGTAAATGATATGATAGGAAGGCGCATGTCGTGAACACCTGAAGTCCCTACGGTCATTAGGCACTCTATAGAGCAGTGAACCCAAAAAATTACCTCGCATAGCATCTTCGCATATGAGGGGCACCTCGCGAGGACCGACCCTCGGCGCCTGCTCCAGCTCCGTGGTTGCCGCGGGTGGCCCGCGCCACTTGCGTCTTGTTGCTTCATATCACTTGTCCTCTTGAGGCCTGGGGTCCGATTCTTCGAAGCTTCTCCACAGGGGCGACGGCTGGCGTCATGCCCCGTGGCGTGGGGGCGCTGGGGGCCTCCAGGGCACACTTTACTCCTGAGGAGAGTAGGCGCCCGGGGTGGGCGCTTGAGGCTCTTCTTCGTCGGGACGGTCAGGCGTCATCGCTTACTCCGGTACATAGGGCTCCATGTAGGCATTCGATCGACCTACAAAATTGTTCAACAACGCGATGGTGGCGGTCCCCCTCAGCGGTGGAGGTGGGTCCCCCGGCCGTGTTGCTCAAAGATTTTCCTGTGATGGGCTTCCGCGCGAAGCCGCTTGTTCCTGTTTCCGCCGTTGGTTGGTCCCGGTGTTGCTGAGTGCACACTCCCCCCTTGGTGTCCTAGCTTGTCTCCGTTGTCGTAGCTCGCCCGCGCCGGCGCCTCCGCCGCCCGCTGCTGGCTGTGCCTGAGGGAGCACTCCTGCGTGGATGCTCCAGGTTGTCGGGGGCCATCCTGGTCTTGGTGATGCGCTCCGGTGTGTGCCTTGGACCTCCCGCCGTTCTCGTCGCGCCTCTAGTGGTTGCTGACATGCTACGCCTCGAGGCCGACCGCCGGAATCTGGAGAAGGAGCAGGGAAGCATGCGACGCGTCTCTCTCGGCCCCGCCCCGCGCACGAGGGGCTCCGTCGCTCGCAGGCCGAGGGACCGGCACGAGGTGCGAGCCCCCGACGACCTGCGCTTGAGGCCTTGTAGGAGAGTGGGGTCGGATGGCCTTCCGGGCGATGGTGCTCAGCTCCATGATGTGGTCTGCCAAGGCATCGAAGCCCCCTTGCGTCGGTCCTTGGACGAGAATATCGCTCGCCATCCGCAACGCGTCGTGCGTGCCGAGGTCCGCCAAGTTGATGCGGGGCGTTAGGGATGCCGGTAGCGCCGTACAACCCCCGGGCGCCTGGGTGGCGCGGGTGGTCTCGACGGTGGAGGTGATGTTGACGATTTGGTATGAGCCGCCTGGTACCACCATGCCGATACATGTTGCGGCCGTTGTGGTATGACGGTTAGAGGCCAGCTCGACGAGTCTCAAAGAAGCGTGCTGAGCGCCGGTCATCACGGCAACGAGCTTAGGGAAGATTAAGCTCGGAGAAGACCTCGACACGCCCCCTACCTGTCGTGCCAAATGTCGGATTTCGGGCTCCGCGAAACACTAAAGATTCGAACTCATGGGCATGTACGGAGATCTCTCCCGGCTTAACCTTGCCTAGCTCGCTACTCAATGGACAACACAAGGAACTCACTCGATGGCGAGGAAGACACGGGACAGGATAGTTTACCCAGGTTT
This sequence comes from Hordeum vulgare subsp. vulgare, assembly GCF_904849725.1. NCBI lineage: Eukaryota > Viridiplantae > Streptophyta > Magnoliopsida > Poales > Poaceae > Hordeum > Hordeum vulgare. Next base: position 263,261,099 of record NC_058523.1, on the reverse strand, counting down.
CGGCCGCTGAGAGGCGTAATACCCTACTCCTGCTTTGGTGGATTCCCTCTCTTGGGGGTGGGTGGATGAACTACTACAGTGTTCTTGAGGGCCTCCATAGGATTGGTGGCTTTCTGCAGAGCTAGTGGGTGAACAAATGAATCGGGATCCCCCTCTACGAAGCAACCTATCCTCTATATGTAGTGGCGGCCCGAGTCCTCTTCCCTTATCGTTTCAGTGGGAAGGGATTCCACAACAACCAATTTCTAAGGGATACAGCGGAATATGCTTCCCTTGTCCAAAGGTGGTCTTCACCTGCAAAGTGGCTGCCAGCATTGCAGGGGCGGGTTTAGGGATGACGTCCGTCCTGTCAGCGGGCGGCCATGGTCTTGTTGCACTAGAATGGAAATCTTTTGGAGATGCCTTGGGAACCTAGGGTACGTCCTTGCCTCCTTTATACTAAAGGGGAATCTTCGCCTATCCTTCCCTTGCCTCATCCTTGACTACTGAGGCCGGCCCTCGCCTCGAAATATTCGCCGCTCCGGAGGTGTCCTGGGGAGGTCCAGTGCGAGTCTTGATGTCATTCCTCCTCGTGAGGCTTGGCCCCTCACGAGGGATTTGCATTGAATGATGTCGCACCCGTTAGTTTGCTTGATGAAGTGGGCCAGCTCTGGGCCGTAGGCAGGCAGGTCTGGGTACCCCCATTCCTAGGACACCGACAAAAACAGATTCTAATCTGAATTCACATACGCGGTTGAGTCTAAGTAGATCCGGAATTTATTTTTTTCTCTTCTCTCTATTTTCTTCTCACTTTTTTTGTTCTCTCCATTTTTATCTCACTTTTTTTCCTTGTTTCCCGTCATTTTCTCCTTGTTTCCAAAATGAATCAGATAAGATGCGGAATTTATCAAGTGTAGATGCCAACAACCACAAGTATGACAATGTCAATGAATAACGGGGAATATGTGGTGGAAATTGATGGATGGTGGTGGGAAATAGTGGAAGGGATGATTTTGATGATATTGGTGGTGGTGTATATGGAAGAGGTGGGGACGATGCTGCAGCAACAGCGTGACTACCCGTGGGCAAAACTAGAGACTCTAAGGGACTAGACTCTAAGACCAGCAACTCGAGACGATGATGCAACCGCAAATTCAGCAAAACAAAAACACTGAAAATATTATGCGATGGGTCAGATTGGTTCAGAGACGAGGATCTAACCCTAAAAAATTGTGGGTTTTTTGTGGACTTTAGGTATGAAAACGCATGTGATCTAAACTACAGAAAACTTGTAAAATCTCATCGAGCAACCTGAAAACTGATATCACTTGATAGAGGTGATGGTCCCGATCTTCCACTGAGATGATAACTATTGATTTGGTGGAGACGGCTTTGAAAATATGTCGACAAACGTGCACGAAATTGCACCTTGGCAATCATTAAACCAACTCCAAGAGGTTATTGACCATGCCGGAGCACGACCAGCCTGACCATGAAGGTCTCTTCCTACAAGAAATCAAAGAATAAGCAAGAATATGATAAAGCAATCTGAATATTGAGAATATATATGAAGTATCTAGAAAGGTGGGGACCCGAAAGCATTCTTGGTCTGGTCATTGGACACATAGGATGTACATGAAGTTGCAATGGCTAACTTTTAACTAAACAACTCCCGAACAAAAAGCTACAACATTGATCTATTTACATAGGAGCAAGAGGTGGCGGCCAAGGAGGTGAGATGACGTCCCAAGGAAAACTAAAACTAACCCTAGCCCGTACATGGCCCATGGGCCCAAGTGAAGGTGATGCAACACCTTTGGACTTAAAGTTTGACTTGGATTCTACTGCAGTATCAAATTGCTTTGTCAATATCTCCATGCTCGAGATGTATTTGAAGGTGAATCCATTTTTTTGGGAAGTAAGTGAAATCTACTTTCCAATAAAAAAAGAATCACCAAAATCGAAGTCTCGATGCACAGGTTCTTGGCGGTTTGGGAGAAGTGTGTCTCTGTAGTCCGAATCTGAGTCCAGAATGTGAGAGAGTTGGACTCTATCTTCTCTTGGGCTAATAGTGACATGAGAGAACTTCTTGAACATCACCTAATCACCTCTTTTCTCCTTATCTTCAAGTGTGAATTGTACAAGTGTCCGATCGTTCTGTAGTTATGCATGAAACAAATAGAGGTGAAGTATTTTTGTTCTTTATACCATAAATAAATTGTTGCATAACTTTTATCAAAAATCACCACAAATAAGTAAACCTATGCAATACTCATGATCATATCCAACTTCTACATGTCCTCATCAAATCGTATGGATGTCAAGGCCCCTCTTTAGGGAAGATCCCATGGGAGATCAAGGCCCGTGCTCCAGAGTGGAAGATTAGGTAATACTTGTATTGTTTTCTTGAGATTGTATCTATGTATGTCATGTATTTCTATGGACCCAGTTGATGTGCGATTGGATATTGTTCTTGAGAGTTTGTGTTCTCTCTTCGGTTTCTCCCTCTCTCCCCTCCAATTGTGAGAAGATCGACACCCACCTGTTTTCCCTATATCATCATAGTATTAGGAGCCACGTTGATTCACACCTTGGAGCCTCATCTTCCACTTTCTGGCCAATTTCATTTGATTTGAGGATATTTGTTGATTTTGATCCATGTATTTCGTTGTGGATGAGTGGATCAAGATTTTCCCAATTACCCCCTTCAATTTCATCCACAAAATCGCCCACATTTGGCCAAACACTCTTTACTTATACCCTTGCCATTGAATTGTTACCCCGATCCTAATTGTGTAACTTTCCTATCGAGACTGGCCATTCAGTATTGTTGGGCTATGATACGTGTGCACTTTAGTGATACATACTCTGCATTGCTTCAATTTCATGCATATATCATAGTGTCATCTCTTGTCTCACAATAGTACCCGCATACATAATTTCTATCTCGGTGTGCACGCCCCGCATACTAGCATACAAAATATCATCAACAAAAGAAAGATAAGCAAAGCTTTTAGGAAATAGATAAAATGCAATAGCATCACCAAGTTGGATATCATACTTTATCATCTTGGATCACATGAGTTTGTGATATCGTGCCTCATTCATACATTGCAAAAGTCGGCATAGAAATATGACACATTTTGATTCTTATGGGTTGTGCACAAGGTCGTATCACACTCATTTGACCAATCATTCTAGATTCTCTCTAGTGTTGTGCGACACGAGCGTTTTCCACGGATTCTAGATTTTGTGTTCATTCCTTGGTTGCACGACCCTACTTATTCTATCCATGTGTGTGTTTCCGTGTATAGTCATTCCTATTGATGTACGTTTACTTACTTGCAAATTTCTGAATCTCGTTCAACACTATTGAATCTATCTACCAATTTCTTGAATTTTTTTGCCTCCATCCTAACCAAGCTACTCCATAAGCCGTATTATTGTAGGTGTAACAAGGACGGCCTCGGGTACTAATTCTACTATTTCCATATTGACACATTGAGTAATCTTTGTTCAATTTTCAACTTTTCGAATAATAATTGGTATTGTCTTCTTATTATTTCACTTATACCCACGTTAGTGATATGGATAGGTCAACCATGTCAAACCCGACATTTGAGGAGCCAGACGACGAGGCGAACAACTATGTCTCCAAATTGCACTTCTTAGGTGCACAAGAAGCTACACGCCAAGCTCAAGATGTCTTGAACTACCTCATTGAGCAACTCACCACCGACTTGCACGAATCCGAGATGCGCAAAAGGGACTACCTGGAACAAGGTATCAAGCCAAATGGACGAGATCCACGCCATGATGGTGAACCATGCATATTTAACCTCTACTTCAATAAGGAGCCACCACTCAAGTCGCCACTCCTCCGAGTGCTCTTTCAGCGCAAGTCCACCTATAGCTCGACATTACAAACGTGACAGTCGTCGTGACCATTAAGAGTCGGACAATCCTTTCCATGGCAATGGATTACAAGATCTACTTCGTGAGAGCGACTGACATCACCAACAAGAAAAAGAAGGTTTGTGAAAATAATGCCTACAAGAACAACATGAAGAAGAATGTTGATATGAGGAACAAGTGCTTTAAGGAAAACATGTCATATGCTATAAAAACACATGTCTCACAAGAACACAACCATCAGGCGCTCGAGGAAGAAGAAGCACTCCGGCTACAACCATCAGGCTCTCGAGGAAGAAGAAACACTCCGGCTACAAACATCAGGCGCTCGAGGAAGAAGAAGAAGAACACAACCATCAGTCGCTCGAGGAAGAAGAAGAAGAGGTCTCAATCTTTCGATGAGATGATAACTATCGATTAGGGGGATACTACTTTGACGATCCGACTACAAACATGCACGTCATTGGGCTTTAGAAATCGCTAAATCAACTCCAGGAGGTTATTTAACACGCCGGAGAATGATCAACCTGACCATGAAGCTCTATTCCTGCAAGTAATCAAAGAAAAAATAAGAATATGGTAGAAGCAACTTGAATATTGCAAATATAGATGAAGTATAGATAAGGGTGGGATCTGTAAGTTGTCTTGGTCTATTCGTTGAACAAAAACGAAGTACACAAAGTCACAATTGCTAACTTTTAACTAAACAAATCCCAAGAAAAAAGCTACTAGATTGACAAACTTATATCGGATCAAAGAGTGGTAGCCAAGGAGGTGGGAGGACGTTCCAAGGCATCCTAAAACTAAACCTAGGTCGTACAAGGCCCATGGGCCCAAGTGGAGGTCACGCAACATGTTTAAACTTATAGTTTGACTCAGATTCTTTTGTAGCATCAGAATGTTTCGTCAATATCTCCATGCTCCGGACGAATTTTCAGGTGAATCCAATTAGGTCGCAAATCACGTGATATCTACTTTCCAAGAAAAAATAATTACTCAATTCAGAGTCCGTATATAAAAGTTCTTGGCACTTCGAGACAAGTATGTTTGTGCACTCTGAATTAGAGTCTAGATCAAGAAAGACATTGAATCTATATTCTCTTGGCTAAAAGTGATGTGAGAGAACTTATTGAAATTCACCTAGATGTCCCTTTTTCCCTTATCTTCTTGTGTGGATTGTACAAGTGTTCGGTATTTCTTCAATTAGGCATGAAAAAAGAGGTCAAGTACTTTTGTTCTACATAGCATAAAGAAATTATCGCATCACTTTTATCATAAATCACCTCAAATAAATAAGAATATTAAATATTTGTGGTCATATCCAAGGTAGCCATGTCCTCATCATCCTCCCCTTCTTGAAAATAAAGCCGTTCTTGGCGTTTCTTTATCTCAAATGTGGATAACAAAAGATACAAGGTGTAAATGTTGTATATGTATATGGCATCCATTTTTACTTCCCTTACTTTTTGCACGTTTGACACGTCTATGCATGAGTAACTTTTATATGTTATGAAATATAAAGCCAAAATATTATGACACGAAGTAGAAGGCATGAAAATATTACAACTCACTTTGCACATATAAGTGAATCCCTTATTTATATCAAATGATTGAGAATGTTTATCATTAAACCATCCCAACATTGGTAAATAAACTTGAATTGTTTCAAATTTACATGCTACAACATGCTTAAATAAGCAATCATGCAATATTTCAAATGACACAGAATCATCACCAAGATTGGAGGTCATATCAAAATGAGTAAAGAGCGGCACAATTGTCTTCAAACATATTTGATCCAAATTTTATTTACACCCTCATTCACATGGTTCTTTCTAATCAATAGTTAATTCAATGGGTGGACTCAAAATTGTTGATATTGCAGTCATTTGATCACATGGCAAAATCAAATTATGAACATAGTCCTCTAGAATTGGTGGTGTGATCAAAGTAGTGGATAGCACATCATACATAGGGTACATTGGAATTGAAAAGACATTCAACATACACATTAGGGGGTGGAAAATTAGAACCTTTTTCATTACCTTTATAATCAACTCAGATGATGTAGGCACTCTCGATGGTGATGTGTCACATTATGAAGGTGATGTTCCCCTCACAACAACTGACGTGGTCGTCATAATATACCTAGTAGTTGAAGGAACAACCGTATCAACTCTTCGAATGTGCACCTTGCGCTCGTTCTACTTGTGGGAAATATATTTTTTTACTTCCTATCCAGCTTTGCAAGCAAGACGAAACAAATGATCCATAACATAACACTTTTCATCAATTAGTTTCTCCTTAATATAATGATTTAAACCTCCCCAAAATCTATCCATAAAATATTCTTCACTTTCTTCTAATGAGGAACACAACAAGGTTGTTTGTAAATCATCATGACATTTTGTTACATTCTCTACATTGTTTTCAATGTTGGAACTTTTTAATCATTTCACGAGTATAATAATCATGTATGAATGTGTTTCTCATGGCAAGTTTCAAATCATACCAAGTAGTTGGTATGTAATCAGGGTGTAACCGCCAATATTTGCTCCATCAAACTAAAGCATAATCAGTGAAAGAACCAACTGCGACCTTAACTTTCTTATGTTCAGCAAAATTATAGGAAGAAAATATATCATTTATTTCGAACTCCCATTCAATACATAAAGCAGGTCTATAACAACCATTAAATGGTGGTATAAAAAAATTAAACTGATCAAGTGCATTAGGATCGCGTTGCACCTCTCGTAATGCTTGTTGTGGTGGCATGACTCCCACGATCGAAAAACCCATGAAATGATAACTTTGGATCCTATCTCCCACGATCGAAAAACCCATGAAATATTGTTCCTATGAACTACTAGGATGTGGTTGTAAAATGCTCGGAGTATAGTAAATATTAGTGTCTTACAAATTCTTACCATGCAACAGGTGGTGACCGGCAACCGACGGTGTCAATATCTCTGAAGATTGAGTAAAGAAATTACTAGGTCAATGTATTCATACATGGTGTACAAATATGTGGAGCTTGGAAGTCTAAATATATGGTAGGAAAATATTAGCAATAATCAATTCAAAGATGCAATGTTGAATAAATGCTCAACTACGGTACTGTGCTGGTCGTAGGCGAGACCATACTGCACACGCAAGCCTAGAACACTAACAGAGTCATGGGGTACCACAAGTAGCAGCAATGGATGATATATAGTAGCTCTAGATAGAAAGATATAAGTGAAGATCACAATGGCAATAAAGATAACGATGATAAAAGACTACCAAGTAGGATATACCAAAACTCTCTTTGCAACTTCCCTTTAGACAATATTATGACCAATTTTTTATATTGTTGCTCAAGAATTCTATTGACCCTATGTTTGCAATGCAAAATGAATCACTCAATTCCGAGTCCGTATGAGGAGTCAAATAATGCAGGAACGAACCTAAAAATATTGACAAACTGTATTTGCGACCTTTGGAGGGCAAAAATTCCTATTTAGAAGCTGATTTATAAGTGCAATTAATGATTTAGTTGGATCAACTATTGAGATGTGGCTCCTTGATAGCATGAGTTTGAGTACGTGTGGAGCCAAAACGGACTTCATATGACAAAGATATGCCTGTTTTATTGAACACTACGCAAAATATATTCCATTCCTAATTGAGATACGAGATTGAGTTTTGGGTGATCCAAAATTTGTTGTTTTTTCTCTTCTCTCTTTTTAAATTATTTTTTCTCTTTTCTCTTTCTCTCTCTCACTTTTTAATAGTTTTTTCTTTTTCTGTCACTTTTTTCTTCACTCCAACAAACGAGATAAGATGAAGAATAGATGAAGCATAAATGTGGACGACCTCAAGTAGGATAACGACAATGAACTATCAGAGCACGTGATGTAAAATGATGGATTGTGTTGGATGACAATAGAAAGGATAATGATGTAGCAGTGGCCTGACGAATGTGAACAGAACTCAGAACTCTAGACCAACAACTAGACACAATGATGCAACATCACGAAGAAGAGCAGGGTCCGACTATGGATGAAAACAAACGAGAAAAGAACGACGTCCATCCTTGCTATCCCAAGCTGCCGGCCTGGAACCCATCCTAGATCGACGAAGAGGGAGAAGAAGAAACTCCAAATGAATAATCAAAGCGCTCGCGTCAAGTAACCTTTACATGTACCTGCAATTGGTGTTGTAGTAATTTCTGAGCCACAGGGGACTCAACAATCTCATTTCCAAAGGTATCAAGACTAGCAAAGCTTGATAGGTGAGGTATGTTTAAGTGGTCAGGCTGCAGCAAGAAACTAAGCATTTATCTGAGGTGGCTAACTTACGAGTACAAGAATAAGAGGGGGAAGATCTACGCATAGCGGACGTGAACTATTAATGATCAAATGGATGATCCTGAACACCTACTTACGTCAGACATAACCCCACCATGTCACCTTTACGGTCACGGTTGGTGAGGGGGCTTAGTTGGCAGTCACAGTTACGCACTCAGTTGGCAAGTTTTAATTCAAGCTTACTTCAAGTTATCTAGAACCAGTGTTAAACAAAGTTTCCACGTTGCCACATAACCGTGGGCACGGCTTTTCGAAAGATATAACCCTGCAGGGGTGCTCCAACTAGTCCATCACAAATTACCACAAGACGCATAGAAATCCTCGATCACGAAGCTCGCGCTCTCGTCGGATTCCTTAGTGGAAAACCTCAATTCTGAGATTACCCAAAGCATCACCGGAATCCCGATGCACAAGATATTTCGTAAAAGGTAAAACTAATCCAGCAAGGCCACCCGACGTGTCGATGATCCCAATAGGAGCCGCGTATCTCGTTCTCAGGACACGGCGGATTGTCCAAACTTCTGGTAGGCCAATCACAGAGTTGCCCCTGGTAGCCATCAGCGGTTGATAGGTTGGACCAACACTCATGCGGAGCACTGGCCTGGGGGTTGACTAATTACTCCGCGGGTTTCGGCGGGTCCCTATGCATTTATTTAGTTATTAGGAAAATGTAAAACCAAAGTTGGGCCTTGCCATACCAGTTTTAATCTAAGACGAATTCTCAAGGGGGTCCCCATAACAACCCCGATCGTGTTAGGAGTGCTCAATTATGGAATATAACACCGGTAGCCGGAACTAAGGGGGCAAAGGTGGAACAAAACACTAGGATAGAAAGGCCGAGCATTCCACCTTATACCAAGTATATAGGTGCATTCAGTTAAATGACATTTAATAGGGTGATATAATAAGGAACCCATGTTATTACATGGAAGCAACTGCACCTGCAACTAGCAACGCTAACACATGGTTAAGCAAGCGGTAACATAGCCAATCACTGGTTTGCTAGGTTGTGAACAGCTTGAAGGTTTTCATGGCAATGTTGAGAGGCTGGTATTTAAGAGGTGGTAGGCAACGAGACATAGCGACAAAAACGATAATACTAGCATAGCAATGATAGTAATCGTATCTAGGGAAATGGTCATCTTTCCTGAGATCCCGCTTGGAAGAAGAACGACTTCGTGAAGCAGACGAACTGATGTAGTCGACCAGGTCCTCACTTTCCGACACGCTTGCGGAACTCTATCGAGACGAAGCAAACTGGAAACAAGCATCAACACAGATATTCACCACGGCACATGCACAACACAAATGATGCATGAGCGGTCTAATGCAAGGCATAACATGGCAACTCACAACAATCAAACACTACACATTACGTGAGGTTCAATATGCAACGAGTTGCATATTGACGAAACTCCACATATGAATTATTTAGTTCTATCCGGATTAAGTACACGACCATATTAAATGTGCTTAAACATGGCAAAAGGTGAAGCGTGATTACACTACTTGTGTAGGCATTTTAAATGAGGTCGGAAACGACTTATAGCATCTCCGGGATGACCTCATACATAATTTATAATTCTGTCCAGATCTGAATTAACACGTTAAAATATTTGTTAAACAGAAAAATAAATATGTTCACGTGATTCTACACGTTGTGTCAATCAATTTACACATAGAGAACATCTCCAACGGAGCTACGGTTCAAAAGATATGAACATCACAAGATATGATGGCATGAATGCAATATGTGTGCAACGACAGTCACAAGCATCCCAAACCTAGCAGGCAGCAACATAATGTGAAACTACACGAGATTCTAAGCAAGTTTCATATAGGACACGATCAAAACGGAGCAATGGTTCAACAAATACGAGCTAAGCAAGAAATCACTACAATCTGCCCAAAACAACAACATGGCATTTTCTACACCCCCGAACAACGAGCTACATAAACCTAAAATGCTCAAACAAGGCATGAGACAGTAGAGGGAAAGATGCACTACAACATACTACTAACAACATCTAGCATGGAAGCATGAATCACTAGTAAGAGAACTCACAAAATGGCATCTCACACACAGTTTCGGACTTCAGAGAAAATATCAGTTTTGACAGTGCAGTTTTTGATCTGAAGGCATATTGATAGCAACAAAACTATATGCTACAGGACACCAAATGGCATGAAAATTCATAGCATGCTAGAGAATCTTAAAGGCTACAACTAACTCCATTGCACCACACTCAAAAGAGATATAGATCACGAGATAAACTCATGGAAAGACAACAACAAAATATAACAGATTTCAGACTTAGAAATATTTCAGCATCTCCAAATCAGCACTATTTTCTAGCATGTTGACAACAAGCAAACAACACCTAAACATGGATTTCTATTGCAACCAAAATTACCAGAGGCTAGCCTACACATCCAAGGGCATATCTCATGTTGACAACTCATTCGTATCATGCACGGATTAAATCCCAGAAAATAAACAAAAGGGCAACATGGCAAAATATCACGCACACTAACTTGCTCTAAAGATTAAACTAAATGCACAGTTAAATTCTATGGATTTTTTTACACCGGAAACATATATAACATGTGGGGTTGCAAAATAAAAAATATCACCACACGTATAGGCGAGAATATGTCCTAAAAACGATATAACAAACTAGTGATGGAACCTACATGCAAAAATGCAAACAACTACTCTAAAATACATGGCAAAAGGTCCCTAATAACATGAGCATTTCATCTATGGGGTTTGAGCAATATGGACATGCACGAAAATAAATACGGGACAATCCCCTATTACGACAGCACGCAAAATTAGGCATACGGCTAGTCAAACTACTCCAAACATGTATGCAAGTTGCAAAATATTAATCTAAGCGGAAAACTACACAAGTTACATATATAAAATGTTCCGATCTGATGCACGAAATAAAAGTTACGGACGTTTTAATATTTAGCAAATTCCTGAAATAAAACAAATCTGAAAACCTAAATAAACTAAACGGGCCGAGTCGACTTATGGGCTCAAGAGGGCATGCGGCGTTTAATTAAATAGCGCCGGCGGCGGTGAATAGAGGGGCTGGGTAGGCTCACCTTCGCGGGCCTGGCCCTTGTGGAGAGGAGGCCGAGGCGGGGCTGCTGTCGCTGGCGCTAGCTGGAGTTGGGTCGAGGGCGAGCGATGGCCGCTTGGGCCGGCTGATGCGGCCGACTCGCGCTGGCGGGGCGACGGATCTGGATCCAGATCTCTCACGAGGGGGGAAGGCGGCGCCTGGCCACCTGGGCGCTGCCGAAGGGGCTGCGGCCGGCGGTCTTCGGCAAGGGGGTGGCGAGGACCTGCCGGGATCCGGCGGGGCGGCGACCGGAAGGGCACGGAGGCGGGCGGCGGTGGCTGCTCGGGCAGGGCTGCAGGAGGAGGGAGTGAGCTGCTCGGGGGCTCATCCCCTCGGGCGCTCGGGGAAGCAGCAGAGTTGCCGGCGACCAGATGGGCTCGGGAGGGCTTGCTGCGGGCCAAAGCGGGCCGCGGCTGAGAGGAGAGAGAGAGGAGCTGGGGTTGCGGCTAGGGTTAGGTGGGCACGGATTTCGAGGGAGAGAGAGTGTGGCTGCCTATTTATAGACGTAGGGGCTAGGTTTATCCGAATGATGATCAGTTTTCGACCACTTGACCGCGATCAAACGGCCACTGACGCGGGGATGGGCTAAGTCGCTGTGTAGAGTGGCTAGGCGGAGGTGAGAGGGAAATAGCGCGGCGCGGCAACACGATATTGAAACCCCGAAAACATCCGACGATAGTCCGAAGATGGTGCCGCTACGGCCGACCGTTCGGGTACCAGACGGACTCCGATTGCGACGAAATTTGGCAGGCGGCCTACCTATATTAAAATAAGACCGCACGCCAAGTTACAACCCAATCAGAGAAATTTTTATACACACTTTTAAATAACAAGGATTTGACGATGCCGCGGGCGCGTGCGAGTGTTGCCGGGTCAGAACGGGCAAGGATGAACACGGAGGGAACCGGCAACTAACAACGGGTGCAACATACGAAAACTGGCGGCAACGGGATGTCGATGCAATGCAGATGATGCGCATGATGCGATGATGATGTGAAAAATAAAATAAACACATGGAAACCACAGACTAAAGGGGGAATCTTCTGGAACGTTGGTCTTGGGCTGTCACACAACGTTGCCACATCTTTCATACCATGGCGAGCATCCAGGGAAAATCCGTCAAGGTCATCATCAATGGTGGAAGTTGCAACAATTTGGCAAGTGAAGACCTTTGTTCCTAGCTACAATTGGTCAAGAAGAAGCACCCACGTCCGTACAAGGTACAATGGCTTAGTGACTCTGGCACCCTCCAAGTCAACCACACTATGCAAGTATAGTTCAAGATTGGTGCATATGAAGACACTTTGGAGTGTGATGTGGTGCCCATGTCCGCGTGCCAGCTACTTTTTGGTACATCTTGACAATTCGGTTGCGGCGTCATTGACAATGATCAGACCAATCACTAGATCTTCGAGATGAAGGGCTGGAATATTTGCTTCGACCAGTGACCCCATGTGAAGTCACCACTAACAAGCAAGCCTCATCCCATCATGGAGATAAAACTGAGAGAGCGATCCACACAAAAGAGAGTGAGCGCCACAAGCGAAACTTGAGTGACTCCACGATGAGGGACAAGAAAGATCTAGTTACTGTAGCCACAAGAAGAGACACGAGGGATGTGACTCAGAGCCCATCGAGCATGCTTCACTGTGTACTTGTGTGCAAAGATGAAGTCATATGTACTAATACTTCACAACATATACCTCTTGTGTTGTCTCTTTTGTTGCAGGAATTCCAAGACGTTTTGCCTCATGATCTACCTCCGGGCCTACCACCAAAACAAAGGACCGAACACCGCATCGACCTCATACCCGGCACACCACTACCTAACAAGGCACCATACCACATCAACCCAGACGAAGCTAAAGAGATACAAAGGCAAGTGCAAAAATTCCCCGATTAATTGTTGTATGCGAGAGCGTAAGTCCTTGTGCGGTTCCGGTCATACTAGTGCCTAAGAAAGATGGTAGTATGTGCAAGCGTTTGGACTGTCACCCAATCAATGCTATAAGTGTTAGATATGGCCATCCGATTTCTAACATTTATTATATGATTGATGAACTTAGTGGTGGCACTATATTTTCCGAAATTGACTTGAAAAGTGGTTACTATCGAATACGAATGCAAGAGGGCAATGAGTGGAAAACATCTTTCATAACTAAATTTGGTCTGTATGAATGTTTAGTAATACCAATGGGTATATCTCAAGCACATGATACATTTATGTGTGTCATGAATTATGTCTTACACCATCCCTTTTGATATTTTGTTGTGGTATACTTTCATGACATTCCTGATTCGGGCGAATCTCTAAAGGAGCATGCTAAACATGTTAGGGAAGTACAGCAAGTTCTTAGGAAATAAAAACTTTATGCAAACTTGTAAAATGCACATTTGGTGTTGAAAAGGTTGTTTTCTCAGGATTTCCAGTATGTTCGAAGGGTTTTCAAGTTGATGATACAAAAAATGATGCTATTAAAACTTGGCCTGCACCCAACAATTTGCAGCAAGTGCGTAGTTTACTTGGATTAGCAGGCTTTTACCATCGCTTTGTTAAGCACTTTAGCACGATTGCATCTCCTCTACATGCTTTGAGCAATAAGAATGTACCTTTTGTTTGGGGTCCGTCACAAGAAACCGCATTCCATGAGATTAAAAACTTGCTTAATCATGCACCATTGCTTGCCTTACCCAATTTTGACAAAACTTTTGAAGTGCATTGTGAGGATAGTGCTAATGTCATAGGTGGCATCCTAATGCAATATGAACGCCCAATTGCATACTTTAGTGAGAAAGTTTTTGGAGCTCAACTAAATTTCCCCATATATAACAAACAATTGTATGCTTTGGTTAGAGTATTACATGTTTGGGAGTATTAACTCCTCCCACATGAATTATTATTCATACAGATCATGCAACTCTCAAGTATCTTAAGGATCAAACCAATTTCAACAAGCGGCATGCTAAATGGAGTGAATTCATTGAATCTTTTCCTTATGTCAACAAATACAATAAGGGTAAAGAAAATGTTATGGAAAATGCTCTTTCCCGCAAATGGATGCTATTTACTCAACTTGAATTGAATGTTATTGGTATTGACCATATCAAAGATTTATATGAGCATGATATTTCATTTGGGACTCCATATGTTAAGTGGCATATTAAACATTGTTGGGAGAACTATTACTTAAAAGATGGTTATCTTATGCGTGATAACAAACTATGTATACCAAAGTCTTCTCTTCATTTGTTGCTTTTGCAAGAAGTTCATGGTGGAGGACTCGTGGGCCATTTCGGACACGGCAATACATATGCCACACTGTCCAATAAGTACTTCTGTCCAAAGATGTTTCGTGATGTTGCATGCTTCACCAACCAATGCTCTGCATGTCGCAAAGCTAAGTCTAAAGCTCAGTCCCATGGTCTCTACGTGCCTATGGCTATACCTTTTCAACCTTGGCAAGATATTGGCATGTACTTTGTGCTTGGTTTGCCAAGAACAAAAAAGATAATGATTTCGTGTTTTTTTGAGGATCGTTTTTCCAAGATGGCCCATCTCATTCCATCTCGCAAGATAGATGATTCTTCAGATGTTGCAAATCACTTTTATATGGACATATTGAGACTACATGGAGTTCCCAAGACCATTGTGTTTGACCTTGATGTCAAGTTCCTTAGCTACTATTGGAAGACTCTATGCGCCATGCTCGGAATAAAGATCCTATTCTCTTCGTCCTACCATGTACAAATTAACGGTCAAATGAAGTGACCAACTAGATTCTACGAACGCTTCTCCATGTGTTGATCAAGAAGAATGTCAATGAATGGGAAGAATGTCTCCCCATCGTGGAGTACACCTACTATCGCACGCGTCACTTCACCACCAGCAAGTCTCCATTCGAGGTGGTCTAATACTTCAACCCATTGTCCCCAGTGTATATACTTCCGCTTCCACTTCAAGAGCATGTCAACATAGACACAAATGCAGGGGCAATATATATCAATAAGATGCATGAAGATACAAGGCGCACGATCGACCGTGAGATGGAACGAGTCACCACCAAACGCAAAGTCAACAAGCACCCCATGGTGTTCTAGACGGGTGATCTTGTGTGGCTACACCTTTGCAATGATAGATTTCTCGTCGTCGCAAGTCCAAGCTAGTTCCTAGATGTGATGGCCCTTTCAAGGTGTTGGCATGTTATAATGACAATGCCCAAAAGATTGACATGCGATGCAACAAGTAGAACGTGAGCGACATTTTCAACGTCAACGACCTTTCTACTTTACATGGTGATGAAGATCTCAATTTAAGAATGGATCTTTACCAAGGGGGTAGGAGATGATGGGGAGCATCCTATGGTCATCCCCATGGATCCTTAATCAACACCTCAGGCTGCAAGTGGTCCATGGCAAGTGCCCGTGCACATTCTATTGAAACTGAGGTGACATCTCTCCTTGCTCCACCATCGTTTGATCCACTCGAGACATGGTCCCTACCTCAAGAAGAAATGCTTTGCATACTCAAGCACTTAGAAGAAGACCATGGAACGACTATAAAGGACCATGACGATGCCAAGCTCGGAAGGACCAATGAACTGTTGTGGACATGCTATAGCCTCTGGTTGAGCGACCGTCTATGGATGTGTGACCACTTGGAGTTCAGCCAAGTCAAGGACCCAACTGAACGCTACAACACAGCCAATCGACGATGTCTGGACGTCCAAGACCTCCCAGCATCCATACCTCTGACTCCCTCCAGAAATTTGACATCTCCAAGCCAGGACCGAACCTAAGGAAAACCGAAGACCTACGGTAGTATGATGTTTGCACACTTGAGCCAACCTTCGAATGTATCGGACGCCCCGTCCTCCATGAGCCTCCAGACGACCGTTAACATCTGAACGTACGAAGCCTGTCTGCACACAACCAATCGGACCTAAGCCAATCTATCCTGCTCTCTTGTCCTTGACTATAAGTACTTCACCCCATGGATGTTTTAGGGTTAGTTTACGTTTAGCGATACAGATTGTTGAGCATAGCTTGTTCCATTACCTCCTCCCATGGAGTTGAACATCTCCATGTGATAAGATCTTATGGATGCCAAGTTCCCTATTTAGGGAAGGTCCAACGGAGTATCAAGGCCCCTCCTCCGGAGTGGAATACTATATGTTACTTGCATCCTTTTGTTGAGATTGGATCTATGTATCTCGTGTGTTTCTATGGATCTAGTGGATTTGTGATTGGAGATCATTCTTGAGAGTTTGTGTTTTCTCTTTGGTTTCTCCCTTTTCCCATCCAATTATGAAAAGTTTGACACCCACGGGTTTCCCCGTATCACTCTAGCAATGTCGTCTTTCATAATATGTTCAGGAGACGTAGGAAGCAATGTTATAATTTTATCCTTCTGAACAAGAGTATGCTAATTTGTCCTACCATGGTGTATAGATTTTTATCAAATTTCCATGGTCCAACAAGTAAAGCAAAGCATGCTTGCATGGGTACCACATCACAATCACCATTATCAGAATATTTGACAATGCTAAAATGCACGCGAACAATACATGTTACGTTAACCTTGCCACTTATGTTAAACCATTGGATGTAATAAGGATGATGACATGGTCTTGTGGTGAGAGATAGCTTCCCCACCATCTCCATGTTAGCCAAGTTATTGAAACTCCTTCCATTGGTGATGACGCTAATAGAACGTTCCTGCACAACTCCCTTTGTATGGAACAAGTTGTGCCTCTGATTTTGCTAAACCTATGTAACCTGCATAGTCAAAACAGGTTGACCAAGTAAACTTGCATACCTGTCAGCGTATTAAGGAGCCATATATTGTGTCTCTTGATAGGTATCCTCGACAACCCCTGCTTCCCTTGCAAGAAGAGCCAACATCTCCTCATCATATTCACTAAGAGAGTCATATCCACCGTCCCGAGTAACAGTCATCACATTTAATAGAGGCAAAGGTGTCATGTCTTTCGATGAGATGGTGACCAACATTTTCGATGGAGTGGAATTTGGTGATCCGACTATGAACATGTGAGGACGTCCCGCCTTAGCAATCGCTAAACCGACTCCAAGAGGTTATTGACCATGTTGGAGAATTTTCAACCTGACCACGACGGTGTATTTCCCATGCGCAATCAAAGAATAAGCAAGAATCTGAAATTGCAATCTGAGTATTGCAAATATAAGAGGGAAGCTATATTGATTAAATTGGGTTTCTATGACGTATTTTTCTAGTCGTAGAACATAAATGAAAGATGTGAAATTGTAGTTTTGTCAAACTTTGAATCAAAACAAAACCCAAGTATAATGACACGCTAAGGGTTGTCTATATGGTAAAATAGAGGAGGTTCTCGTGAACCATAGGAGGATGGGTACTAAAGCAACCCTAACTCGGTTTCCCCACACAAATGGACTCTAAAAAGAGCCTATAATGTGGTATTTCGAAATTACATGGTACTCGCAAAATAATAAGGTGACACGGAACATATAATAGCCAATGGATGAAATTTAGAAAGTGGCATACTGTATAGTTTGTCCAAGCCTTCATGCTCTCATTATGGTGGCTTGAAAGAGCGAAAATCACAACTCGAATCTCCATCGTTCTTTCCTACACGCACACATTCTTCTCCATGCTTGATCACTTTCCAATAGTCATGCTTCTTGTCCATGCTAAGTCCTTCATTCCTAAGTAAGTCAAAACAATCTAATTTAGGCAGCATCATATGTTCAGAGCATAAGAATTGTTACAAAAAAATTACATGGTAATTCAATTGGCATGCGCGAGCTCTAGTAATTGGTCAAGTATGTATAGCAGCGGAGGGTTGTGGGTGTAACAATAGTATTGATATCCTCATGATCCTCCCCTTCTAGAAATGAAGTTTTCCTCGACGGAAGCTCATCTTCCTCAACCAAATAAAGGTTTGAATCTGCAATGTTCTAAGTGGGACTAACCCCAAAATCTGCACGCAAGTCAAGTTTATATGCATTATTATTTATTTTCTCTAACACCTTAAAAGGACCAATGTGGCATTAGGTTAGATTTGAGGAAATTAGGAAACCTATCCTTAAGTAAATGTAACCAAACAAGGTATCCATGTGCAAAGACAACTTGTTTTCTGCCCTTATCTCGAGCAAATTTATATTTTGCATTCAGACGCTCAATGTTTTCCTTTGTTAACACATGCATTTTTTGAGATCAATTCAACACACTGTTTAGCATCGAAATTAACCTTCTCCAAAGATGGAAGATGCAACAAATCAATTATTGCACGAGGTAGGAAACCATACACAATTTCAAAAGGACACATCTTAGTAGTAGAATGCAGCGAACGATTATAAGAAAATTCAATATGAGGCAAGCATACTTCCCACATTTTCTAGCTATTCTTGATAATAACCCTAAGCATGGTAGACAATGTTTTATTAACTATTTTAGTTTGTCCATCAGTTTTTGGGGGACATGTAGTTCTAAATAGTAGTTTACTTACCAACTTAGCTCATAAACCTCTCCAAAAGTGGCTAAGAAAATTAGTATCGCGATCTGAAACAATTTTTTTGAGTACACCATGTAAGCGAATAATTTCACGAAAAAAAATCAGAAACGTTAGCTACTTTGTGACATGGTATAAAGTGTGCCATTTTAGAAAATTGATGCACAACAAAAAAATATGATATCCCTCCCATTCTTTGTTCGAGGTAAACCTAAAACAAATTCCATAGATATATCCCCCATGGAACACTAGGTACACGCAAAAGCATATATAAACCATGAGGATTCAAGTCTTGACCTAGCTTTTTGACATGTAGTGCAGCGAGCAACAAAATGGTCAAAATATCATCTCATCTTTTGCCTCCATTTTATTCATGCCAAAGTGTCCCATTAATCCTCCATGCGCCTCCTATAACAACAAAAGATGAATGAAGCTAGCTTGAGTGCATAACTTTTTAGAATGGAACAAAAATCCATCATTAATGACAAACTTGTTACATTTTTTCCCTTCTTTACAATCCTGCATCGCATACTTGAATTCACCATCATGCACACATTGATATTTCATGGTCTCCAACCCTAATATTTAAAGTGAAGTTGTGAAAGATAGTATAACGACGAGACAATGCATCAACAATAAAATTTTATTTAAACTTCTTGTGTTTAATGACATTGATGAGGACATCTATACCATTTTTTACACCCATGTCTTATGTAGCTATACATACTTGACCAATTACAAGACCTCGCGCACCCCAATTGAATTACTAGGTACTTCTGTTTCTCGGAAATCTTTCTAATGTTCATGAACATATGATCCTGCCTAAATTAGAAACTTTTGTTTGCAGATCATTTCCCTACTACGTGTCGTGATCAAGTTGGACTCCCTAACTTTCGTGTTGCCTGTAGTACTAAAACAGAGGTGACATCCCTCCTTGCTAAATCATCATTTGATCCACTCGACACATGGTAGCAACCTCAAGCGGAAATGATTTGCATATTGAGGCACTCGAAAGAAGATCGTGGAACCACTACGAAGTACCACGACAACGCCAACATCTTAAGGAACAATGAATACCTGCAGAAATGCTACAACATCCGGATGACAGACCGCCTACACACGTCCGATAGAGTGGAGTTTATCCAAGTCATGGACCCAACCGAATGCTACAACAGAAGGATGACCGATGATGTCTGGACGTCCGACACCTCCGAGCATCCGGATTTCCGAGCCCTTCTGGAAATCCGACACCTCCAAGCTAGGACCAAACCTACGTAAAACCAAAGACCTCTGGAAGACCAAATCACCAGACGTATGGCCCACTCTGAAAGTCCGACGTCTGCAAACCCGAGCCAAATCTTCGGATGTCCGGCCCGCTCCGGACGACCGGCCGTCCATGATCCTCCGGACGATCGTTATCGTCCGGATGTCTGGAGCCTGTCTCGGCACCACCAATCAAGTTTCGACCCATGTATCCATCCTTCTTACCTTAGACTATAAGTACTTCACTCGATGGACGTTTTTTGGTTAGCTTATGTTTAGCAATAGAGGTTGTTGATCATCGCTCCATCCATTACCTTCTCCCATGTAGTTGAACACCTCTCTATGAGAAGATCCTGATAGGGACGAGAGTCCGTTTTTTTTATGAGATTATAACTACTGATCTGGTGGAGATGAGTTTGATGATCTAATTACAAATGTACATGATGTTGCGCCTTAGCAATCGCTGAACCAACTCCAAGAGGTTATTTACGACGCAGGAGCACGATTAACCTGACTACGAAGCTCTCTTCCTGCAAGCAATCGAAGAAAAATCAAGAATATGATAAAACAATCTGAATATTGGGAATATAGATGAATTATTAATAAACATGGGGATCCGAAAGTGGTCTTGGCCTCGTCGTTGGACAGAAAGTAAGTATACGAAGTTGCAATGGCTAACTTATAAACAAATCCCTAGAAAAAAGCGACTAGATTGATCTACTTATGTTGGAGCAAGGCATGACATCTAAGTAGGTGGGAGGACGTACCAAGTCATCCTAAAACTAACCCTAGGACATACAAGGCACAGGGTCCCAAGTGGACGTGATGCAACCCCATTGGACTAAAAGTTTGACTCGGATTCTATTGCATCATGATTTTGTTTCGCCAATATCTTCATGCTCCAAACGGAATTTATGGTGAGTCCAATTTGTTTAGAAATTACATACAATCAACTTTCCAACAAAAGAAGAATCGGCCAATTTGTATTCCGGATGCAAAAGTTCTTGGTGTTTTGAGACAGGTATGTCTATGCAGCCCAAATCTGAGAACATAATGTGTGAGACTTGCTTAAGCCACCGACAACTTTGGCACACTAGGTAGGGGGCTTAACCGGTGATCTATGGGACCAGCAAGGTCCCTTTGTTACGGTTCAGCGGGGATTACGGATGCACAAAGAGCATCACCAATAGCAGCATACACGGGGGTTTAGATAGGTTCGAGCCGCTTGGAGTATAAAAACCTACGTCCTGTGTTTTGGTGGATTGTCTGAATGATCACAATACAGACGTGCTCGTCCGCCAAGGATGCTCGAGGGCAGAAGCTTTGCACTTGGAGTAAATGGGGCTTCGACATTTCTAAAGATAGCCATGGTCCTCCTTTTATAGTACCAAGTGTTACCACAATGGCTAAATTGGTCTTTTTGTGGGAGAATAGTCCACCGGCTAACTACAAAAACTACTCACAGAAGAAACATTGGGAAATACCGAACTATGATGTATAGAGATAGACTCATTAAATGTGTTGTGAGGTGACGCGTTGGTGATGCTCGCGATCAAGGACTGCATATCCTTCTGTGTCATTTGCCCACCTACCTTCTATTTTCTTGACATGTCGTGGGACGGGTGTCGTTAAAGAGACTACATGATTCTAACTAGACCTAACTAACCACTTGCCCGCTCATCACCTTGCTGATGCTGAGAATCAGCCTGGTGAGGTGGAGCAGCAGAGATCCGCGGGGGCCTTGGCGGACGTGGTTTACTCTATCGCCTCCCTCCTCCAGGGAAGGTCGCTTGCCAGGGCCTTGTTTTTGGTCTTCGCTTGTTATAGTACAAAGGCTGGTGTTGATTAGCATGGTACTTCCAGTCCGGGGGCCGCATGTCGGGACCCCGATCCTAAGCCATAGGAATCCAGCCTGTAACACATCGCATCCCTTTACGGTCTCACGCACGGTTAACTCCACGGCTGCAGCCTTACCTTAGCCGGGACCGTTTGCGTCTTTTGACTCACGTATGCAATAGTGTCGCTAGCATTCCAATGTCAAAGAACCCGGATTGACATGTCTAGTCATAAATCAAAGTGGCAGTACCGCACAAGGACAGGCATACATGACCCAACAAAGCAGGTGTCGGTCATCAGCGAATGTAGACGAGTCGTAGCAAGCTACAAGGACTCCATTACATCGCGTGACATTTCCCCAAAGGGGACAGACACAGCAGCTAAGAAGGACACATGCCGGTCAACCAATGTGTCCGGAGCAGTAGCGAACTACCAAGGCTCATTGGATCACAAAGGGGCATTTCCTTGTAAGGAGTGCTACTAAAGTTCACGACTAAGTAATCGAACCCCATACATATCAAGTACAACACACGTACGCATGGCATACCGATATGTATAGATACATCGATGGCATTACAACATAACCATAAACATACAACCTTTATTTAAGAGGCTCGGAAGAGCCACACACATAATATTACACATTAAGGGTCTCACAACCCATAATAGCAGTCATTCAGTTACAAGCCAGCGGAAGAGTTTAAACTGTCTGAGTACAGACAGGGCAACTAGAAGGCACATGGCCTGACTATACTACAGATCCAACGTAGGGCCAGATCGTAGCTGGGACACCAGCTACTCGTCGTCGTCGATGTCTACGAAGAACCCTCCATTAGGGTCATTAGCAACCTCTGCAACATTTATTAAGCAAACATGAGTACGAAGGTACTCAGCAAGACTTTAGGATAACTAACTACTCATGCAAGGTATCAAAAGGGTATTGTGGGGTTTCATGCGGAAAGCCAGCATTTGACTCGTGGCTAGACAACTTGCATTTTTAAATAATTTTGACAACTTGGTTTCTCGCACACGAGTCCACTAACACCAAAAGAATACACTATCGTGGAATCATTCCGTCTCCATACGGAAATTCTGTCCACGACACTCACGCTTATCTTGGCAATTTTATGAGTAGCCATTGAAGTTATCTATGAACAACATATGTCTCCAAGTAGTCCATATCCGCGGACGCGGCTATTCGAATAGATCATAACCATGCAGGGATGTACTTTGTCACACACGCTCTCGCCACTTATCGCCATGTGCACGTCATGCACCTCGGCAACCTTCAAGCGGAAGCCCAGCAAGGGAGTCGGCCACGACCATTAACCACACTAGTACCTAGTCCAGGTTTATCGCCTATCTGAGAGTAACCCGTACGGAAGTCCGGCCGAGGTTTCCGCCACGGCCTCAAACGATGTGCGCAGGGTTCCCAAGCCCACCATCCGGGTGCCACTTGGTACACCGTGCCACTGCCTACCGCATCACAGCCCACCTCTCAGGTCAGCACCATGCACGACCTCCAGCATTACTATAAACACCAGAAACTACTTGCAACTCCTGGACCGAGTACTAAGCGATTAATAGGTCGAGAGGGTCAATTAAGTATCCCAACGTGTGTTAGTATCTAGTCTTGGATTACATACACGGAACTCAGTTCCTAAGGATGGTTCCAATGAAACAACCCGCCATGTACTCCTACACAGCCTTTCACCGGTACCTTTACCAAATCAGGTTCAACACACAACCTTTGCTTACCGAACACATTCTCACAATTCTGTTCATCTCCCAGATGACAGACCATACACAACTCTAAGCATAGCATGCATAGCAGGATAAGGCACATCAAGGCTCAAGCAACTACCACGTATGCTAGGTTGCAAGGTTCGGCTATTTACTGTGACAAGGTTAGGTCATGCAAAGGAAGTGGGTTCAACTAATTGTGGCAAAAGCAGTTGAAGCATTTGATCCTAATGCAATAAATAAGTGCAGGAGCAAGAACATGGGATTTATCGGGATGATCAAAAATGGTTGCTTGCCTTGTTGCTCAGAGGAGGGACAATATCCGTCACACGGATATTCGGTGGAATCCGGGGGTGCGGAGCCTATCGAAATGAATGGCAACAATCAATAACAATCATATGCAAACAAGATGATGCATGAGCATGGCATGAGAATGCAAGGTGATAAACTATTATAATCAACATGTATTAGGTTTGAAATTGATTTGAATCACATTCAAATATCAATTCAAACGAGGTATTCTCGGATACCGATTTAATTGATTCGACCTGATGCTCAGATCAACTTGATGTTTACATGCATGAGATGTCAAGTTAAGGTACTGATTTGTAATTAGGACAGTGTGTGATCATGTCATTCATAATGAAATTTGAATATTTTCCAAATTCCATTTATAAAGTAATTACAAGAATTGACTTATTCATTAATCTACATGTTTGGGTTGTGTAACTTTTTCAAACATGCATGAAAATGCCATAATCAGATTCCTTGGATTTTTTGATACTTTTTCATATATAAATTATTTTCATCCGAGTTATAATCAGGAGAAGCTAGGGTCGCCGGGAGAGGCGCCGGCGACGAGCCGAAGCGGCGGCCGAAGCTCGGCCTTCCGCGGGTGATGGCTCCAGGGCACGGGGAGGGCAGCTGATGGGCTCATCACATTCCTGGCGGCTCCAGGAGCTCGATCCCTAGCTCGAGCGCGTGGAAGAGACACCACAGCGACGGCGACGACATGACCGGCGGCGAGGAGCTCTCGGCCTTGGTGGGGAACGGGGCTACGGTGCGCGGAAGAGCGTGGGGTGAGAGGGGAAATGATGACGAGCTCACGGCGGTTCCGATGGTGTTGTTGTAGGGCTCAGGGGTGCGCCGGCGGGAGCGAATCGACGGAAGAGGTCCGGCGGCCGGAGGTGGAGAATATGGCGGAGAGGCGATGACAGGGGGCCTCCGGGCTTGATTCCTTCTTCCAAGGGACGAGGAGGAGCACGGCGAGGCTTTGGGGCACAGTAGCTGGGCTGGAGGGTGCTCGTGGCCACGGCTACGACGATCGGCGGCGACAAGCAGGTCGGCCATGGAGGGAGAGGGCGAGAGAGAGATGGAGGGGAGCCAGAGATGGGTGGAGAAGGGAGAGACGTGCACGGGGTACTCATCCCCGCCGTCTGCGTGGCTCGGGCAAGAAGGAGGTGGCGAGGGGACGTGGCCACGCTCGCCGGCGCGTCGGCATGCACCTGCTTCTCCTCCTGGCAGGAGGAAGAAGACAGCCGTGCCCCTGGTAGGCTGGGCCTCCTTAGGCGACAGGTAAGGGTTTTCTTTCTCTTATTTCTTTTCTATTTTGTTTCTCTTTTGCTAACTATTGTTTTGCTATTTATTTCAGCTCCAAAATGGGTTGTAAAACTATTTTAAACACACCTGAATATTTGTTGGAATATTTCCAACTATTTCCAAAGTTTTCAACATTTTTGAAAATGTAAAGTTTCTAATTTCAAATTTAAAACTTGAAACCAGTAGCTTTTGCATTTATTTAAAATGCTTAAAGTGTCAAGAAAATAGTTTTCTCTAATGCTCATTTACTTTCATGATTTATCAGAAAGTTTGAACATTTCTTGAGGCCATTTTGGGTTCATTGATTTTAACTAGTTTGAGATTTCCTTTATTTAAAGTAGTGGCTAGGGTTTGAGTTTTTCTTCACCTCTTTCTTTGATCTTGTTGAAAATTCTTAGATGCAAATGCAAAGAAGAAATGAGCACAAGACTAACTTGCTTAAGGGGTTAGGGATGTGACAACTCACCCCCACTCAAAGGAATCTCGTCCCGAGATTTAGAAGTCGTCGGGAATAATGCAGGATACTCAAGTCGGAGACGATCCTCTCTTTCCCAGGTTGCCTCCTTTTCAGAATGATTTGACCATTGAACTTTAAGAAACTTGAGGTTTCGACGTCGAGTGGTACGCTCAGCTTGATCAAGAATACGCACGGGGTATTCTCGATATGAAAGGTTATCTTGGAGATCAAGCGTTTCGTGGTCCACTTCACGGATAGGATCCGAAAAGCAACGCCTCAGTTGCGAGACGTGGAAGACATCATGAACCTTGGAAAGATGCGGAGGAAGTTCCAACTGGTAGGCAACTTCTCCTCGTTTGGCAAGAATGCGAAAAGGACCAATGTAACGAGGAGCCAACTTGCCCTTGATACCGAATCGATGGATACCCTTCAAAGGTGTAACCCGAAGGTAAGCCTTCTCGTCAACTTCAAAGGTCACAGCCTTATGATGACGATCATATTGGCTCTTTTGACGAGACTGGGCTGTTTTCAACTTTTCACGAATAATGCGAACCTGCTCTTCTGCATCCTGGATCATATCCGGGCCAAAGAGTTGCCTCTCTCCGGTTTCTGACCAATTAAGAGGTGTTCGACATCTTCGTCCATAGAGAACTTCAAAAGGTGCTTTGCCCAAGCTTGATTGATAACTATTGTTATAAGCGAATTTAGCGAATGGAAGGCACTTCTCCCAATTCATACTGAACGATATAACACAAGCTCGGAGCATATCTTCTAGAATTTGATTCACTCTTTCTACTTGACCACTTGATTGGGGATGGAAAGCGGTGCTAAAAGATAAGTGAGTCCCCATGGCATTTTGAAAGCTTTCCCAGAAGCGAGAAGTAAAGATACTTCCACGGTCCGAGTTAATCTCCGGGGGAACACCATGAAGAGACACTATTCGGGAGATATATAACTCTGCTAGCTGGCTAGCTGTTATACTCTCACGAACGGGAAGAAAATGAGCCACTTTGGAAAGACGGTCAATGACCACAAAGATAGCATTATTTCCGTTCTTGGTCTTGGGAAATCCGGTAATGAAATCCATGCTAGCTTTATCCCATTTCCATTCAGGAATAGCTAGAGGTTGAAGGGTGCCAGCAGGCCTTTGATGTTCTGCCTTAACTCGACGACAAACGTCGCAGTTAGCGACGAACTCAGCAATTTCTCTCTTCATCCTAGTCCACAAGAACCTCTGGCGTAGGTCCTGATACATCTTAGTACTACCGGGATGAATGGTGAGAGGAGAATCATGAGCCTCCTTAAGGATCAATTGCCGCAGACGTTTGCTCTTGGGAACCACTAAACGGTTCTGAAAGAACACAACACCTTTCTCATTGATGGAGAAATCCCTAGCGTTGCCGCTAGCGATATTCTCCTTGATCCGGGATATACCCTTATCATAGGCCTGCACGGCTATGATTTGACCCCTAAGAGTAGGCTTCGCCACCAGGGTAGAAAGAAATCCTTGAGGAACAATATGAAGATTCAACTTCCGAAAGTCCTCAGAGAGATGTGGTTGACCTTGTTGTAGCATCAAATTGTTACAATAAGATTTACGACTTAGTGCATCGGCCATAACATTGGCCTTCCCCGGGGTGTAAGTTACCCTAAGTCGTAATCCGAGATCAACTCAATCCACCGTCTTTGCCTGAGATTCAAATCCGGTTGGGTGAAGATACATTTCAGACTTTGGTGATCAGTGAATATTTCGCAACGATTACCCAAAAGGTAATGTCGCCAGGTTTTTAGTGCATGGACCACAGCTGCAAGATCAAGGTCATGTGTGGGATAATTATCCTCATGTGGACGCAAATGACGAGATGCGTATGCGATCACATGACGATCTTGCATAAGAATGCAACCTAATCCTTGTCGCGAGGCGTCGCAATAGATAACAAAGTCCTTAGAAAAATTTGGTGGTAGCAACACAGGTGCGGAAGTCAGGCGTCTTTTCAGTTCCTGAAAACTATGCTCACACTGTGGTGTCCACTCGAACTTTTTATCCTTCTTGAGGAGTTCAGTCAGAGGCTTTGCAACCTTGGAGAAATTCTCGACAAAGCGGCGACAATAGCTCGCTAGACCAAGAAAACTCCTAACTTGCTTAACCGATTCAGGTTGAGTCCAATCAAGGACAACTTGAACTCTCTCGGGATTGACAGCAATACCCTTACCAGAGATTACGTGTCCTAGATAGGTCACTTCTGGTAACCAGAATTCACATTTTGAAAATTAGGCATAAAGGCGATGCTCTTGAAGTTTCATCAATACTAGCCTTAGATGCTCGGCATCTTCTTGTTCGTTCTTTGAGTAGATGAGAATATCATCGAGGTATACCACGACGAATTTATCCAAATACTCCATGAAGATTGAATTCATCAGTCGAGAGAAGGTGGCTGGGGCATTGGTTAAACCGAAGGACATGACGGTGTACTCGTATTGGCCATAACGAGTAACAAAAGCCGTTTTTGGAATGTCCCCGTTCTTGATCTTGATTTGATGGTATCCCAACCTCAAATCCATTTTGGAGAAGACTGAGGATCCAGCGAGCTGATCATACAGATCGTTGATCCTGGGAAGCGGATACTTGTTCTTTATGGTGACCAGATTAACTGGTCGATAATCTACAACCATCCGATCCGTTCCGTCTTTCTTCTTGACGAAGAGGACGGGACAAGCCCAAGGAGAAGAGCTAGGACGAATGAAACCATTGTTCAAGGCCTCATCTAATTGCTTCTTAAGTTCAGCTAGCTCCAGGGGTGCCATCTTATATGGTCTTCTGGCTATTGGGACAGTTCTCGGAACAAGATCTATCACGAACTCTACATCTCTGTCAGGTGGAATTCCTAGCAGTTCCTCTGGAAAAACATCCGGGAAGTCGCGGACTACCGGAATGTCTTCAAGTTCCGGAAGAGGGTTGCATTCAAGGAATAGAGTTGGCATTTGGCAGCTCGAGTAGAGACATTTACTATCTCACCCGAGGGATGGGTAAGCTGGACATTTCTAGAATGAGTATCAATCTTGGCATAGTGAGCTGACATCCAGTCCATGCCCAAGATGATATTAATATCCGAAGATTTCAATGCTATCAATGAGGCTAGAAAAACTAGCCTGTCTACTAGAATTTCATTGTCATAGGTTACCCTAGAGGTTTGCCATTTACTACCAGGGGTTTGGACAACCAATGGGATTGGCATATCAGAAAAAGACATGTTATGCAACTATGCATAACTTTCGGAAATGAAGGAATGAGAAGACCCAGTGTCAAAGAGAATGGACGATGGGTGATGATTAACAAGAAGCTTACCCAACATGACGTCGGGATCCTCTGCAGCTTCTTCTGCTGACACATAGTTCACACGGCCACGTGCAGGAGTTGGCTTCACATAGTAAGCTTTGCCCGACTTGGCTTGCCCGACGGACTTTCCGGGTTGCTTGGCACCCACATTCTGAGGACACTCACGGGAATAGTGCCCTGGTTCTCCACACTTATAGCATATCACTTGGTTGGCACGTGGTGCAGCATTGCTAGCTGGACCACCATAAGCTTTTGCTGGAGGGTTGGCCTGATTCGTCTGAGGCGCCACGTAGGATGGCCTCGGAGTATATCTTGGCGGCAGAGAACTGTTCGGAACCCACAGCCTGCGTTTTGGAAACGCGGAACCAGAAGACGAGCCGAAGTCACGGGAGTGCTTCCTTGTGGCTTCGAAGTCAGTATGACCAGTCTCGGCACTGATCGCCTTGTTGACCAGAGATTGAAAGCTTGCACACTCGTGGAGGCGCAGATCACGACGGAGCTCAGGCTCAGACCCTTACGGAACCTTGCTTGCTTCTTGGCGTCAGTAGACACCTCCTCTGTTGCATAGCGGGCGAGGTTACCGAACTCGCGGCTATAGGCATCCACAGACAACTTGCCCTGAGTGAAGGCACAGAACTCTTCGCTCTTTCTGTCCATCAGGCCCTCCGGAATATGGTGCAGACAAAAGGCTGCACTGAAGTCTGCCCATGTGGCTACTGGTTCAGCGGGACGCATTGCTTCAAAATTCTCCCACCACAGATTGGCGGGTCCTTCCAGGAAATACGCCGCAAAGGTTACCTTGTCGGCCTCACACACATTCGCAGAGCGAATCTTGCGTGAGATGCTGCACAGCCAGTCATCAGCGTCAAAGGGATCGACGGAATGATGAAACTTTGGAGGATTCAGCTTCACAAAGTAATTGAGGGACAGTGCGACATTCCTAGGCTGACAAGCTGTATTCTGCTCAATACGCTCTAGCAGTCGGTTGGTCTCTCTTTTATTTCTCTCTGCCTCAAGCATCACTTCCACCAGAGAAGGCGGGTGAGGCAGGTCTTCCTGCGACGCTTGACTACCCTCGCCTTGCTCATGAGCAGGGGCACGGTTCAACCTGGTGAACACCATCCTGACAAACAAACTCACAGCTTAGACCAATATCATATCAATACTAGCTATGGATTAAGAATGTACTGGACGCACGGAATGCGGAAATGAATATCCGAACAGCATGGTAACAAGCAACTGCTATATATACACCATGGTTCATACACATCCTTACATAGTTCAGTACAACCTTAACCGAAGAGCAAACTACTGAAATTATGAAACTACTCATCAGAGGCTTACAAGCTTCCTATACATTATTTATCTAGGCCTCCGGAATTCATTTCACATTACAGACATACTTCACAAGTCACGCAGGACTGTGAACGTACGGCTACTACCATACTATCCTTCCGCTCATAGCTCAGACATCCGCATAGAACATCTCATAGAGATTACCTCCATGACCTGGAAGCTCAACCTGCTGATCAGGAAACACTCTAGCCTGAGATCCCTGGGATCCGTAAGGACACGGATGTGGCCTTGGTCCCCTGACTGGTGGTAAGAGGGGTCCCCGAAGAGGTGTGACTCCTCCTATAGCTGGCCAGTCAACGTGAGCCGGAAGATGGGTCCTAACAAGGTTCAGCATCTTCATATCTCTGTACCCTGTCTGGACTACCGGTGCCAGCTGCGTCAAAGCCGTCCACAGACGGGCACGGGTAGCATAAAGCTCCATGCGGAGAGCACGAGCATCCCTGTCTCTGTTCTCTAGCATCTCAACAGTGGACTGCAATAGTGGATCCTCCATAGAAGAATCAAAATAGACTCCACTGAGGTATCCCTCTTCACCAGGCTGAGAGGCCGGAACATAGCAGAACTCTGAATTCTGCTGAAGTGCATGTCTCGCTCTCATAATGGTCAGCATTGAATAGGTAGCATCTTGTACTGCCATGTCAACAGTGACTCCCAGCCCATAGGACCAATGGATTGGCTTCACAGCTCCAGGGTAGTCTGGAAATACCCTAACAGTGCAGATGTACTGGCTCTGGTTGAAGTCTCGGTACTGTTCCTCCACTGTGTACTCGGGGTACCAGCGGTAACCGCACACCGACGTCACCCTGACAAGCATGGCCGTATGACCCGGCACATCAATGCACCTGGTCAGACGTACCACCTGACGAGAAGGACGGCCAGGCATCTGTAAATAGAGAGTAATGCAAAAGCATTGGAGCTCCGAATGCAAAATTGGGCAGCATAACGACTGTAAGTGCTCAAAAACAAATTTTGAGACAACCCAAAATGGAATAGCGTAACCACTCAACTATCAAGTTCAACTCTCTAATCATCAAACTTACTTCCTTTTTCCTAGGAATGACAGAGACCCAATATCTCTTGACCCGTAGTCCTATAATCTACCGATCAGAAACACGAGCCTAGAAGAAGATGAGTAACCTAGTCCTTAATTCCCGCAGAAAAGACGAGGATGACCATAATAGAATAACTTAAGAAGAGAACAAGAGTCGTACGTTCCCTTCCACAAACAATTCCCTTATATATAACTAAAGCAATTCTAGACTCAACTTCGACCAGTTTGGCTTAGTAATCCTACAGTCAGTCAGGCTCTGATACCAACGCTGTCGGGACCCCGATCCTAAGCCATAGGAATCCAGCCTATAACACATCGCATCCCTTTGCGGTCTCACGCACGGTTAACTCCACGGCTGCAGCCTTACCTTAGCCGGGACCGTTTGTGTCTTTTGACTCACGTATGCAATAGTGTCGCTAGCATTCCAATGTCAAAGAACCCGGATCGACATGTCTAGTCATAAACCAAAGTGGCAGTACCGCACAAGGACAGGCATACATGACCCAACAAAGTAGGTGTCGGTCATCAGCGAATGTAGACGAGTCGTAGCAAGCTACAAGGACTCCATTACATCGCGTGACATTCCCCCAAAGGGGACAGACACAGCAGCTAAGAAGGACACATGCCGGTCAACCAATGTGTTCGGAGCAGTAGCGAACTACCAAGGCTCATTGGATCACAAAGGGGCATTTCCTTGTAAGGAGTGCTACTAAAGTTCACGACTAAGTAATCGAACCCCATACATATCAAGTACGACACACGTACGCATGGCATACCGATATGTATAGATACATCGATGGCATCACAACATAACCATAAAGATACAACCTTTATTTAAGAGGCTCGGAAGAGCAACACGCATAATATTACACATTAAGGGTCTCACGACCCATAATAGCAGTCATTCAGTTACAAGCCAGCGGAAGAGTTTAAACTGTCTGAGTACAGACAGGGCAACTAGAAGGCACATGGCCTGACTATACTACAGATCCAACGTAGGGCCAGATCGTAGCTGGGACACCAGCTACTCATCGTCGTCGATGTCTCCGAAGAACCCTCCATTAGGGTCATTAGCAACCTCTGCAACATTTATTAAGCAAACATGAGTACGAAGGTACTCAGCAAGACTTTAGGATAACTAACTACTCATGCAAGGTATCAAAAGGGTATTGTGGGGTTTCATGCGGAAAGCCAGCATTTGACTCGTGGCTAGACAACTTGCATTTTTAAATAATTTTGACAACTTGATTTCTCGCACACGAGTCCACTAACACCACAACAATACACTATCATGGAATCATTCCGTCTCCATACGGAAATGCCGTCCACGACACTCACGCTTATCTTGGCAATTTTAAGAGTAGCCATTGAAGTTATCTATGAACAACATATGTCTCCAAGTAGTCCATATCGGCGGACGCGGCTATTCGAATAGATCATAACCCTGCAGGGGTGTACTTTGTCACACACGCTCTCGCCACTTAGCGCCATGTGCACGTCATGCACCTCGGCAACCTTCAAGCGGAAGCCCAGCGAGGGAGTCGGCCACGACCGTTAACCACACTAGTACCTAGTCCAGGTTTATCGCCTATCTGAGAGTAACCCGTACGGAAGTCCGGTCGAGGTTTCCGCCACGGCCTCAAACGATGTGCGCAGGGTTCCCAAGCCCACCATCCGGGTGCCACTTGGTACACCGTGCCACTTCCTA
Organism: Hordeum vulgare subsp. vulgare; assembly: GCF_904849725.1. Classification (NCBI taxonomy): domain Eukaryota; kingdom Viridiplantae; phylum Streptophyta; class Magnoliopsida; order Poales; family Poaceae; genus Hordeum; species Hordeum vulgare. The sequence goes on along the minus strand of NC_058523.1, from coordinate 263,227,870 downwards.
CCGCATCACAGCCCACCTCTCAGGTCAGCACCATGCACGGCCTCCAGCATTACTATAAACACCAGAAACTACTTGCAACTCCTGGACCGAGTACTAAGCGATTAATAAGTCGAGAGGGTCAATTAAGTATCCCAACGTGTGGTAGTATCTAGTCTTGGATTACCTACACGGAACTCAGTTCCTAAGGACGGTTCCAATGAAACAACCCGCCATGTATTCCTACACAGCCTTTCATCGGTACCTTTACCAAATCAGGTTCAACACACAACCTTTGCTTACCGAACACATTCTCACAATTCTGTTCATCTCCCAGATGACAGACCATACACAACTCTAAGCATAGCATGCATAGCAGGATAAGGCACATCAAGGCTCAAGCAACTACCACGTATGCTAGGTTGCAAGGTTCGGCTATTTACTGTGACAAGGTTAGGTCATGCAAAGGAAGTGGGTTCAACTAATCGTGGCAAAAGCAGTTGAAGCATTTGATCCTAATGCAATAAATAAGTGCAGGAGCAAGAACATGGGATTTATCGGGATGATCAAAAATGGTTGCTTGCCTTGTTGCTCAGAGGAGGGACAATATCCGTCAGACGGATATTCGGTGGAATCCGGGGGCGCGGAGCCTACCGAAATGAATGGCAACAATCAATAACAATCATATGCAAACAAGATGATGCATGAGCATGGCATGAGAATGCAAGGTGATAAACTATTATAATCAACATGTAGTAGGTTTGAAATTGATTTGAATCACATTCAAATATCAATTCAAACGAGGTATTCTCGGATACCGATTTAATTGATTCGACCTGATGATCAGATCAACTTGATGTTAACATGCACGAGATGTCAAGTTAAGGTAATGATTTGTAATTAGGACTGTGTGTGATCATGTCATTCATAATGAAATTTGAATATTTTCCAAATTCCATTTAAAAAGTAATTATAAGAATTGACTTATTCATTAATATACATGTTTGGGTTCTGTAACTTTTTCAAACATGCATGAAAATGCCATAATCAGATTCCTTGTATTTTTCTGATACTTTTTCATATATAAATTATTTTCATCCGAGTTATATTTTAATTTCTATGATTTTTACAAGTTTTAGCAATTTCGTGGATTTATTTTATACACAGAAATACTAATATTGCATCACTACTCACGTGAGCAGGTCAACTACGCCTGGGCCAGGTCAAACCTGAGAAGTGGGGTCCACTCGTCAGTGACCCAAGGGCTAACCCCGCGCTGACCAGCCCCTAATTGGGGTTTGACCAGGCGTGGGGCCCTCTGGCAGTGACTGAGGGAAGCATAACTACGCCCTAATGATCGGCCACGTCGATGCCCACCGGAGGGTGGTCGCCGGAGACCAAGCCCGCGGCGGAGGGCTCGCCGGAGACGACCTAAACGGCGCTACACGGCACCAAATCGAGCGCGGTTTGTAGCTACGGGACGCTGGCGAAGCAGCCGATCTGGCAGGGGCATTAGGAGAAGCTAGGCTCGCCGGGAGAGGCGTCGGCGACGAGCCGAAGCGGCGGCCGAAGCTCGGCCTTCCGCGGGTGATGGCTCCAGGGCACGGGGAGGGCAGCTGATGGGCTCATCACATTCCTGGCGGTTCCAGGAGCTCGATCCCTAGCTCGAGCGCGTGGAAGAGACACCACAACGATGGCGACGACATGACCAGCGGCGAGGAGCTCTCGGCCTTGGTGGGGAACGGGGCTAAGGTGCGCGGAAGAGCGTGGAGTGAGAGGGTACATGATGACGAGCTCACGGCGGTTCTGATGGTGTTGTTGTAGGGCTCGGGGGTGCGCCGGAGGGAGCGAATCAACGGAAGAGGTCCGGCGGCCCGAGGTGGAGAAGATGGCGGCAAGGCGATGACAGGGGGCCTCCGGGCTTGATTCCTTCTTCCAAGGGATGAGGAGGAGCACGGCGAGGCTTTGGGGCACATCAGCTGGGCTGGAGGGGGCTCGTGGCCACGGCTACGACGATCGGCGGCAACAAGCAGGCTCGGCCATGGTGGGAGAGGGCGAGAGAGAGATGGAGGGGAGCCAGAGATGGGTGGAGAAGGGAGAGACGTGCACGGGGTACTCATCCCCGCCGTCTGGGTGGCTCGGGCAAGCAGGAGGTGGCCAGGGGACGTGGCCGTGCTCGCCGACGCGTCGGCACGCAGCTGCTTCTCCTCCTGGCAGGAGGAAGAAGACAGCCGTGCCCCTGGTGGGCTGGGCCTCCTCAGGCGACAGGTAAGGATTTTCTTTCTCTTATTTCTTTTCTATTTTGTTTCTGTTTTGCTAACTATTGTTTTGCTATTTATTTCAGCTCCAAAATGGGTTGTAAAACTATTTTAAACACACGTGAATATTTGTTGGAATATTTCCAACTATTTCCAAAGTTTTCAACATTTTTGAAAATGTAAAGTTTCTGATTTCAAATTTAAAACTTGAAACCAGTAGCCTTTGCATTTATTTAAAATGCTTAAAGTGTCAAGAAAATAGTTTTCTCCAATGCTCATTTACTTTCATGATTTATCAGAAAGTTTGAACATTTCTTGAGGCCATTTTGGGTTCATTGATTTTAACTAGTTTGAGATTTCCTTTATTTAAAGTAGTGGCTAGGGTTTGAGTTTTCCTTCACCTCTTTCTTTGATCTTGTTGAAAATTCTTAGATGCAAATGCAAAGAAGACATGAGCACAAGACTAACTTTCTTAAGGGGTTAGGGATGTGACACCGCAACTGCCTATGTACAAGTCTAGGTACTACAGCCCCCCTAATTTAGTACACTAACAGTAGCCCCAGGGCCTCGGCCACACATGCGTCCGTGAAGATTGTTGGGATAAGCCCAAAACCAATGCATAGGCACACACGGCCGCAATTCCATGCGGTAATGATGATTCTTACTGTTTTCCCAAGACACACATTTACTCCGGGTCGTGGGAGTGCTGGAACAAGGCCGTCGTTTCGAGGAGTCGCACACGAAAGGTCGCGCATCATTGGCGGATAAGGGCGATCAACCAAACCCGCACCCTTGATAGCGATTGGTCGTGTCGGATAGCGATCAGTCGGCCCCATGTTTCTTCGAGGGAAAAAAGAAGACAGCAGGAGGATGCATGTTCATATCTCGCTGGTGAATTATGGATCCTTTTGATGACCTGGGTTGCATGCTTAGTTTTGTATTGGCTGAGGAGGGCGTCCACTGGTGCTGATCGTGTGCCAGTACGCATACGCCTTGGGTTACGAAGAGAAAACCCTTTATCCTCCCTCGCCCTATAAATAGGGAGGGGTCGATGGACGTGGAGCCTCTCGCTTGTGTCCCACTGCCAACACACTGTCCAACATCCTCTTCTTCTCCACGCCATCTCATCCATTTCGTTGTCATTGGGATGGTGAGGTGTCGTAGTCGCGCTTTTAGATGTCGTTCCCAAGCGAGGGTCGCACCCATTAGTCCTTGTCGTCGAGCCCCTGGCTCTGGCATGGGCGCAGAAAATCGTCCAATTCCTCCAAACCGGACATCTCTCCTAAGATTAAGAACATTCCAAAAAATTAGTCGGCCATTGCTATGGTTATTTATAGCTAGGAGCTGAGGATTCCCCATCAATCTTGGTGATTTATCTCTCAGAAACCATGAAACTTCCTCGGGGATGGTTCGATTTATGAAGGGCGTGAATGACGACATAAGCCAAACATTCTAATTTTTTTACCATGGCATAGTGAGGCCATATCATGGCACCATGATAGGAATCACGGTTTTGAAGCATGTATTTCATTTTTCTATAGTTGAAAAACAAATAAACGCCATGTTTGTGGTTGACTCTTGCTAGAGGTATCCTTGAAATCACTACTCAATCCTTGTAAAAGCCATGAGAATTTACTAAATACCATGATCATGGTTTTCGAGACTGATTTTCTGCAGTTTTTCACGCACTGATTGTGTGAATCTGAATTTTGTTCATTAATGCCTTGAAAAATGACAAATTTGAACCTATTGGTGATGAATAATAAAAGAAGTAAAAGTAGAGGTAAAAAGGTATATCTAACAAATAATGATGCTCCTATAATTGTGTGTGGGTTTAAGTAATTTGGATGTCCCCTTAATCTCGAAGATTTTTTTCTACGATGAACATTTTTGTGTGTGGGTTTAAGTAATTTATCCAAGCTTGTTATTGAAGATTAGTATTCCTTGTAACCTGGCTCATTACGAGAAACAATAGGAGGGTATTGGTAGACCTTTACCCTTTCATTAGTATTCCTTTTATATACTATTGGTTTTCCCATCTTTCTAGAGTTTGCAATATTAGCATTCTCCTTGCAATTTACTATGCAAAACATATATATTTATTGTCGATTAGCTTCATGGGTATTAGTGATAAGCAATATACCAAACCCATCATTTATATCTGACAATTCTTCATACCCAGAAATAAACAAAGTTCATTGTAGAGTTCATCAGAGTTCGAAATATCACAATATTTGGAAGCGGTTTGGTCATGAAAATGTATGCATATGATATTAAGATGACCAACCCTATTGCAAAGTTCACAAGTAATGGGATGAACAGAGCATAATCTTGTGGAAAATTCATCTATCACTGTAAGCCACCAATTAGTTTGATCATGTTTATGTTTCTTAGAAAATATATCATCCATATATGGCATGTCTTCACAATTTTTATTCACTCCACGAAAATTGACATGCTTATAGGAAATAATTTTATCATGAATAGTGAAATCATTATTAGCATCATATCATGCTCATCATTCAAGGAATTCACATTAAGAATTTTATAGATTCTTCCTCTAACAATTGAACACAATTTTCTAAACCATCATTTTCACGAAAGTCATTGAAAAGATGAAGCAATTGAGGCAACCTAAACTCAATTTTTTGTAGATTTCTTTTATAACCAAACTATTGATAAACAAGAATTTAAACAATTTAATTGCAAGATATAAAGATATACCTTCGAGCACTCACCTCCCCGGCAACGACGCCAGAAAATATCTTGATGTCTATGATGTAACTTTATTCTTGTAGGCGTTGTTGGACCTCTAAGTGCAGAGTTTAGTAGGACATCAATAAATTTCCCTCAAGTGGATGATCTAAGGTTTATCAATCCGTGGGAGATGTAGGATGAAGATGGTCTCTATCAAACAACCACTAGTGTAGTGACATGCCATACAAACGGGTTTTAACACCTTTCCGTGACGTACTTTTAAATCACTGCCTTGCCTGTGTGGGCAATAGGGGGGTCCATCCCACACGAAACAGAAAAATAATCATCAATGGTGACCAACGAACGCAAACGTTTAGCAAAACTAAGCGTGTGTGATGTCCACATCTATCATAATTGCGAGTCACCGGTCAACCGTTTGAGATATGGTGGACTTCCCATATGGCCCATCCTTGCAACTCATGTGAGATCACACTAACATTCCACACGCTATTCTGCGGCACATTGTTTATGATGTGCACTGAATGACAAACAATTCACGATTAAAAAGCATCTATGATAAGGAGTATATCACAAACACACACATTTTTTGACCCGTTTGTGGTTTTTTAACTAAGAAGATAATTTAACCGTCGTACGGGTGTCGGATAGGTTTAAGAAACGTCTAAATGACGTACTCTTATCAGACAGGATAAATATTATGTCACAAACGGTTTCTACTTCTGAAGTTTGTGTGATAGAGGTCTTATCATTAACACTGAATACGGTTCCACCATTTGTGATATTGTCTTTCATCACACATGGTTTGCAAACTGCAACTGAGTGCATGGTCGCACACGTTTCCTATGTATGAAACATGTCAGATTATTAGGTACTTCAGAAATATTGAAATTTACAAACCATGTGCGTTTTAGTGGCCAATAAAGCACTTTTTTCTATTTTAATATCTACAATTTAAATATGTACTTAATTTGAATTTGAACGTAGGGAATAGCCTTTTACATATCTAGAAATAAATAGGTTCTACAGCCGATGCATTATTCGATTCACAGGTATAGATTTCAAGAATTACGTCAACAAAAGAATTACATAAGCAATAAATGAATAATTATGAATGATGGTTGAATACTTATACTAAACACGGTAAATAAAGAGGCAAAAACTATTCTAGTTGTTGTAAAAGGTGAAGTAGCATGCCCGTAGTGTGTCCGGGAATAGTCCAAGCATTCTCATTGCACAAGATATTATTCAGTAGAATCTCAACTTCTTCTATAGTTCGTTCCCTAAAAACACTACTCGCACAAATATCTAGATGGTCTTTGGAAGCATCGGTAAGTCCATTATAGAAGATATCAAGTATCTCATTCTTCTCAAGAGGGTGATCAGGCAAAGCGTTCAGTAGCTGGATAAGCCTCCCCCAAGCTTGTGGGAGACTCTCTTCTTAAGCTTGAGCAAATTTGTATATTTCCTGCAAGGCAGCTTGCTTCTTATGGGTAGGGAAATATTTCTCAGAGAAGTAGTAGACCATATCCTGGGGGCTACGCACACATCCAGGAGCAAAAGAAGTGAACCAAGTCTTAGCATCATCCTTTAGCAAGAAAGGAAACGGTTTGAGCATGTAGTAGTGGCGGATCTTTTCCTCACTAGTGAATAGGGTGGCTATATCATGCAGTTTGGTAAGATAGGCTACAACCGTTTCAGACTCGTAACCGTGAAAGGGATCAGATTCGACAAGAGTGATTAACTCAGGGTCGACAGAGAATTCATAATCCTTATCGCTCCCAAAGATAGGCGAAGTGGCAAACTTTGGGTCGTATTTCATCCTAGCATTTAGAGATTTTTCTTTCCACTTGCGCAGAAGTTTCTCAACATCATAGCTATCCTTACACGCAAGAAAGTCCTCAGCTATCTCTCTCTCCATATCATAGCGCGTATCAGGCAATTCAGGCATAGTAGCAGGTTCTACTTCAATAGTATCAGCAGTTACAGAAGTATCATCACGTCTAGCAGCAACTGTAGCAATATGTGCATCAAGGGCACCTAGTGGCAAAGCAATATCAGGCATAGCATCATCAGGCATAGTATCAAGCATAGCATCATCAGGCATAGTATCAAGCATAGCATCATCAGGCATAGTATCAAGCATAGCATCATCAAGCATAGTATCACGCATAGCATCATAAGCATCATGGACAACAGAAGTAGCATCATCAAGCACATGCGACAAATCAAGATTTCTAACAGGAGGTGAAGTCGCAAACTTACTCCAAACTGAAGGTGAATCAAGTGAAGAGCTAGATGGCAATTCCTTACCTCTCCTCGTAGTGGAAGGCAAGATTTTAGTTCTTGGATCTTTTGGATTCCTCATAGTGATCAGCAGACGTCAATCCCAAGTGACAAACATAATATAGTCGTGCTTCCCCGGCAACGGCGCCAGAAAAAGCCTTGATGTACCACTAGCGTATGGGATCGCAGCAGTTTTCGATGGTAGAGTATTCAACCCAAATTTATTGATTCGCTCACAAGGGAAGCTAAAGGATATTCTCAAGTATTAGCAGCTGAGTTGTCAATTCAACCACACCTGAAAGATTAGTGTCTGCAAGCAAAGTATGAGTAGCAAGGTAGTATGATAGCAACGACACCAGAAAAAGCTTTGGCAATCCCCAGCAACGGCGCCAGAAAAGGCCTTGTTGACGGGATGTTAGCGCCAACAAAGTCTTGCAACAAGTAACAGTAGAGTAGCAAGAATAGTAGTAGCATCAACAGCAAAGTAACAAGTAACAGCAGTAGCAGCAGCAACAAAGTAACAGCAGTAGTGACAACAGCAAAGTGTCCCAATCCCACCTGTAGCAAGGGACAAGCCTAGGCAAAGTAACGTAGCAAGGACTGATGACCCACAAGTATAGGGCATCAATCGTAGTCCTTTCGATAAGTAAGAGTGTCGAACCCCACTAGGACCAGAAGGCTCTGATAAACGGATTTCAGCAAGGTAATAACTGCAAGCACTGAAATTAGCGGTAACAAGTGATGGTGTGGTGAGGTGAAATGTAGCAGGTGAAAAGTAACAAGTAACAAGTAACAAGTAATAGCAACGGTGCAGCAAAAGTGGCCCAATCCCTTTTGTACCAAGGGACAAGCCTGGACAAAGTCTTATAGGAAGTAAAGCGCTCCCGAGGACAAATGGGAATTTCTGTCATGCTAGTTTCATCATGTTCATATGATTCGCGTTCATTACTTTTATAGTTTGATATGTGGGTGGACCGGCGCTTGGGTACTGCCCTTACTTGGACAAGCATCCCACTTAAGATTAACCCCTCTCGCAATCATCCGCAACTACAAAAGAAGAATTAAGACAAAGTCTAACCATAGCATTAAACTAGTGGATCCAAATCAGCCCCTTATGAAGCAACGCATAGACTGGGGTTTAAGCTTCTGTCACTCTAGCAACCCATCATCTACTTACTACTCCCCAATGCCTTCCTATAGGCCCAAATATGGTGAAGTGTTATGTAGTCGACATTCACATAACACCAGTAGAGGAAAAGACAACATACAACATATCAAAATACCGAACGAATACCAAATTCACATGACCATTAATAGCAAGACTTATCCCATGTTCTCAGGAACAAAAGTAACTACTCACAAAGCATGGATATATTCATGACCAGAGAAGTACTGAATATCATAATGGATCTGAACATATAATCTTCCACCAAATAAACCAACTAGCATCAACTACAAAGAGAAATCAACACTACTAGCAACCTTACGGGTACCAATCGGCGTCGCAAGACGGCGATTGGTTACAAGAGATAGACTAGTGTTTGGATAGGAGATGGTGCTGATGAAGATGTTGATGGACATGACTCCCCTTCGACGAGAGGAGTGTTGGTGATGACGATGGCGATGATTTCCCCCTCCGGCAGGGAAGTTTCCCCGGTAGGATCGTCCTGCCGGAGCTCTTGATTGGTTATGCTCAAGTTCTGCCTGGTGGCGGCGGCGCCTCCTCGAAAAAGCTCTGCCTGATTTTTCTTCTTGACGAAACCCTTCATATAGCAGAAGAGGGGGGCCAGTGGGCCACCAGGGTGCCCACAAGCCCTGTAGCCGTGGCCAGGGGGGCAGGCCGCGGCTAGCAGGCTTGTGGGCACCTGGCAACTCCCCTTTGGCACTTCTTTCGCCCAGTATTTTTTATATATTCCCAAAAAAATCCACGTTGATTTTCAGGGCATTTGGAGTTGCACAGAATAGAGGACTCAGACTTGCTCCTTTTCCAGTCCAGAATTCCAGCTGCCGGTATTCTCCCTCTTCAAATAAACCTTGCAAAATAAGAGAGAAAAGGCATAAGTATGGTACCACAAAGTATAATAACAGTCCATAAAGCGATAAATATCAACATGAAAGCATGATGCAAAATGGACGTATCAACTCCCACAAGCTTAGACCTCGCTTGTCCTCAAGCGAAAACCAAGATCCTTAAACATGTCCACATGTTTAGGGATGAAGGTGTCGATAAAACATAATACGGACATGAGGGCATCATGATCACATATAGAACAACAATACATCATAAAGATACTTATGGGAAAGTAACAATTCCTTCACAAAGCAATGTATGAATCAAAAACCTTACCGAGAAGTAGCCAACAACAGTCCATAGTCATTGAAGCAATTGCAATTATCATAACATCAGAAAGAGTCAAATAAGAGCTTGTAAAGCAAACCCACATACTCAATCATCTCTTTTGTTTTCCACAATTGTTACAAATCACGTGGTACTCATGGTATCAAAGTTTCAGTTGGACACAGAGAAAGATAGGGGCTTATAATTTTGCCTCCCAACCATTTACCTCAAAGGTAAAGCCAACAATAATAAAGCATAAATACTCATCTCCAGGTTGATATATGAATATAGATCTTTCCCTAGCATATGACGTTCACCAAGATGAAGACGGAAAAGGGAATTGGTGTTGATCACCATGACTTTCACAAGGACAAAAGTAAAGGTACAAGATAGGCCCTTCACAGAGGGAAGCAGAGGTTGTCATGCGCTTTTAAGGTTTGGATATACGACCTCTTAGTATAAAGGAACGTCACTTTATATTGCCTCCTGTGATAAAGAACTTTATTATGTAGTCTGTCGCTGTTATATCTTCCTCATCATAGGTTCGTACAAAGCTTATTTTCCACATACTAATAAATCATACATACTTTAGGTAGCAACTTTTTATTGCTTGCACCGATGACAACTTACTTGAAGGATATTACGCAATCCATAGGTAGGTATGGTGGACTCTCATGGCAAAACTGGGTTGAAGGTTTATGGATGCACAACTACTATTTCTACTTAGTACGGAAGTTTTGGCTAATATGAGGTGGAAGCAATCGTCACATGCTAAGGGATCTCTAGACATATAACATTGTTTGGAATCAAGCAAACACGATTCATTATGTTGTCTTCCTTGTCCAACATCTACTTCTAAGCATGTAATAGTTTTGTCAGTGCTCACAATTGTTAAAACTGTCTAAGATGATATATTTATATGTGAACCTCTCTTTCCTTATTACTTCTTATTAATTGCAACAATGACTGGGGTCTATGCTGGTCTATTCTCAACAAGTTTCAATCATCATACTTGTTATATGTGAAGCTATCACTTTCCATAAGATCATCTCATGATCATTCATGCTATCGTTCTTTTCATACTTTTGATCACGGCACAAAACAAAGCCCTTGACTAAGATACACTTTATTATATAGCTCACAAGCTCGAATACAAAGGGGGAGACACAAGGCAAAAGACTCAAACTAAACACTAAAGACTTATACCACTAAAAGAAGAAATACCAGGGCAACTCCCTCAAGCTTGGCACAAGCCAAGGGAGTTGCCCATACCAATGCTTAGTTGTCTTCCTTTGGTGGTGATGGTGGTGGAGTCTTTGAAGAGGTCTTGAGCTTGTTTAATTTCCAATGGAGCAAGAAATTCTGCTCCCTCAGATCGTCGATTTCTTCTTCAAGCTTCAATACCCTTTGGCATAATTCCTGCTTACTCTCGTGCAAGAAACGAGAAGGGATAAACAAAGTCTTATGCTTCTTCGTGGAGTTGGGGAGGCTTGACTTCTTGAACTCCACATGGGTGTTTGCAGGTTGAGGTAGAGGAGCCTCCTCCTCGTCAGAGCTTGTTTGCTCCTTCCCCTTTGGTTCATGATCCACTTCCTCATCTGTGGTCCAACCATAAGGCTCTAAGTCCCCATTAATCCTGGAGTTAACACGGTTATCGGCCACATAGATCTCTTCTTCTGAATCTTGAGAAGACATATTGACCTAAATCTACGGCAGACAACAGGCCCGAAACGAAAGTAGAGGAAAACTGCGTGATACGGATCAAAACCCTTGGGTGTATATATAATGATATTTTCTGGACCAGAAGGAGTGCTCCGCAAGAAAACGGAGTCCGGGAGGCACACGAGGTGCCCACAAGCCCTGTAGCAGCGGCCAGGGGGAGGTCGCGGCTACCAAGCTTATGGCTGCCTCATGCGCTCTCCAGACTGCTTTCTATTTTTCTATTTTTCCATAAGTTCCAAAACGGAGAAAATTTCCTACTGGAAAAGTTTTGGAGTCCAATTACTTACCGAAACACATACCTCTTCGTTTTCAGAGTCTGAAATAGGCTGATAAACTTCCCGTATGTACTCCTCTGGAGTTATGATATTGATGATATTGGTCTCAACATTTATGGGAGTACCAGAGATATAATGCTTGATTCTTTGCCCATTTACCACTCTCGTAAAATTACCTTCCATGTTGTTGATTTTGATGGCACTGGAACGATATACTTCCTCGACAACGTAGGGACCTTCCCATTTAGAGAGAAGCTTGCCTGCGAAGAATCTTAAGGGAGAATTGCATAGCAGGACATAATCACCTACATTGAACTCACATTTTTGTATTCTTATATCGTGCCATCTCTTAACCTTTTCCTTGAACAACTTGGCATTCTCATATGCCTCGGCCCTCCATTCATCTAATGAGCTGATATCAAACAACCGCTTCTCACCGGCAAGTTTGAAATCGAAGTTGAGCTCTTTGATTGCCCAATAAGCTTTCTGTTCTAGCTCAAGAGGTAAATGACGGGCCTTACCGTAAACCATTTTATACGGCGACATGCCCATGGGATTCTTATAAGCAGTCCTATAAGCCATAGTGCATCGTCAAGTTTGCTAGACCAATTCTTTCGAGATCTATTGACAGTCTTTTGTAAGATCAATTTGATCTCCCTATTACTCAACTCCACTTGACCACTAGACTGAGGATGATAAGGAGATGCAACTCTATGGTTGACATCATACTTAGCGAGCATCTTGCGGAAAACACCATGAATGAAGTGTGAACCGCCATCAGTCATCAGATATCTAGGGACTCCAAATCTTGGGGAAATGACTTCTTTAAGCATCTTAATAGAGGTGTGGTGATCAGAATTTCTAGTGGGGATAGCTTCTACCCACTTAGTGACATAGTCAACAACAACTAAGATGTGAGTGTACCAATTGGAACTCGGGAAGGGTCCCATATAATCAAAGCCCCAGACATCAAATGGTTCAATGACAAGTGAATAGTTCATAGGCATTTCCTGATGTTTACTGATGTTCCCTATTCTTTGGCATTTGTCACAAGACAAGACAAACTTACGGACATCCTTGAAGAGAGTGGGCCAATAGAAACCTGATTGCAATACCTTATGAGTTGTTCTATCTCCAGCATGGTGTCCTCCGTAGGCTTCGGAATGACACTTCTGCAGGATCTGTCCCTGTTCATGTTCAGGCACACAACATCTAATAACACCATCTACTCCGTCCTTATAAAGGTGAGGATCATCCCAAAAGTAGTGTCTCAGATCAAAGAAGAATTTCTTGTTTTGCTGGTAGGTGAAACTGGGTGGTATGTATTTGGCTACGATATAGTTTGCGTAATCAGCATACCACGGTGCACTATGTGAAGTACGGATGACATTCAATTGCTCATCGGGAATGATGTCATCAATAGGTCGTGGGTCATCAAGGACATTGTCTAGCCTGGACAAGCTATCTGCTACAGGATTATCAGCACCCTTTTGGTCAACAAGATGCAGATCAAATTCCTGAAGCAGGAGAACCCATCTGATTAGCCTAGGTTTAGCGTCCTTCTTCTCCATAAGGTACTTAATAGCAGCATGATTAGAATGAATAATGACTTTTGAGTCAACTATATAAGATCTGAACTTTTCACATGCAAACACGACTGCTAATATTCCTTCTTCGTAGTAGCATAGTTTCTTTGGGCACTGTCTAGAGTTTTACTAGCGTAGTGAATGCCATTCAACTTCTTGTCAACTCTTTGTCCTAGAAAAGCACCAATAGCATAATCACTAGCACCGCACATGATTTCAAAGGGCAAGTACCAATCAGGTGGTTGAACAATAGGTGCGGTTATCAAGGCCTTCTTAAGTATTTCGAAAGCTTCCTCACAATCCTCATCAAAAACAAAAGGAACATCCTTCTGCAAGAGGTTGGTAAGAGGCCTAGAAATCTTAGAGAAGTCTTTAATGAACCTTCTATAGAAACCAGCATGACCTAGGAAACTTCGTATACCTCTGATATCTGTGGGGCAAGGCATTTTATCAATTGCATCAACCTTAGCCTTATCAACTTCAATGCCTTTCTCAGAAATTTTGTGTCCTAATACGATGCCTTCATTAACCATGAAGTGGCACTTCTCCCAGTTCAAGACGAGGTTGGTATCTTTGCATCTCTGTAAGACTCGATCAAGGTTGCTGAGGCAATCGTCAAAGGAAGAACCAGAAACGGATAAATCATCTATGAAAACCTCAACAATCTTTTCACAAAAGTCAGAGAATATTGCCATCATACATCTTTGAAAGGTGGCAGGTGCATTGCATAAGCCAAAAGGCATACGTCTATAAGCAAAGGTACTAAAGGGGTAGGTGAAAGTGGTTTTCTCCTGATTAGATTGTGCAACAGGTATTTGCGAGAAACCTGAATAACCGTCTAGAAAGCAGAAGTGTGTGCGTTTAGATAGCCTTTCTAGCATTTGGTCGATAAACGGCAAAGGATAATGGTCTTTCCTGGTTGCCTTGTTCAGTTTCCGGAAGTCTATCACCATCCTATAGCCAGTAATAATCCTCTGTGGGATTAGTTCATTCTTATGATTAGGAACGACGGTGATACCTCCCTTCTTGGGTACGCAATGCACTGGACTTACCCAATCACTATGAGCAACAGGATAAATGATTCATGCTTCCAGAAGCTTTAATATTTCTTTTCTCACGACCTCTTTCATCCGAGGATTTAACCTTTGTTGATGATCAGCGACTGGCTTAGAATCAGGATCGGTTTTAATCTTGTGCTGACATAGAGTGGGACTAATACCCTTAAGATCATCGAGAGTATATCCAATAGCAGCACGGTGCTTCCTCAAAGTTTTTAATAACTTCTTCTCTCCGTGATTCGAGAGGTGAGCACTAATAATAACAGGATATATCTCCTTCTCATCAAGATAGGCATACTTAAGAGTATCTGGTAAATGTTTTAGCTTGAACACAGGGTCACCCTTTGGTGGGGGAGGATCCCCAAACAGTTCAACAGGCAGATTATTCTTAAGAATAGGATATTGTTCTAAAACAATTTTATCTATCTCATCTCTTTCATCCATATGCATATCATTTTCATGCTCAAGCAGATATTGCTCTAAAGGATCCGTAGGAGGTACGGCAATAGAGGTAAGAGCAATGATTTCATCCCAACCAGACGACTCTTTTTCCTGGGGTTGTCTTCCAAACTTGGAGAATTTAAATTCATGAGACACACCCTCAAAACTAAGAGTTACAGTCTATTTAACGCAATCAATATGAGCATTGACAGTGTTGAGAAAGGGTAGAAGCAAGGACGAGGAAATCAGTAGGATACTTCGTCTTATCACACAGGAGTTCTACGTCTCTCACAATTCCCACATTGCAGATAGTGTCTCTATTAGCTAGCGTAATAGAAACATCAATGGGTTCTAACTCAGCAGGTGCAATCTCATCTTTGATTTCATCATATAGGGACCGGGGTATTGCACTAACACTAGCACCCATATCACATAAACCATGATAACAGTGATCTCCTATCTTGACAGAAACAACGGGCAGGCCAACTACATGTCTGTATTTGTCTTTCGCGTGAGGTTTAGAAATTCTAGCGGAGTCCTCACAGAATTTGATAACATGCCCGTCTATGTCTTCGGCTAAGATATCTTTGATAATAGCAACACTAGGTTCAACTCTAATTTCCTCAGGGGGTGCAAGTGGTCTAATGTAACCCCTACGTATCAAAGTTGGAGCTTTAGAATAATCCTTTTTCCTAGCAGGGTAAGGTGGTTTCTCAGTGTAAGCACAAGGAACAATAGAATCATTATAGGCAATGACTTTCTCTTCAACTAGATTGGGTTTAACTATGTTGACTTCTACGGGAGGATGATACTTCAACCACTTCTCTTTGGGAAGATCAATATGAGGAGCAAAATATTCACATAGAGAAGCTACTATCTCATAGTCAAGTCCATACTTAGCGCTAGAATCTCTAGAAGTGTTTGTTCCAATAAAAGATTTAACGCAGTCAAACTGGAAATTCATACCTGACTCCTTACCTTCTTCAAGCTCCCAATCTTCAGAGTTACATTTGATTCTTTCCAATAAATTCCACTTGTGGTCAATATCCTTCTTCATAAAAGAACCGGTACAAGAAGTGTCAAGCATGGTACGATCTTCAAGAGAAAGTCGAGCATAAAAGTTTTGAGTGATAATTTCTCTCGAGAGCTCATGATTGGGGCATGAATATAGCATTGATTTAAGCCTCCCCCAAGCTTGAGCTATGCTTTCCCTGTCACGAGGCCAAAAGTTATAAATATAATTCTGATCACGATGTACTAAATGCATAGGATAAAACTTTTGATGAAATTCCAATTTCAACCGATTGTAGTCCCATGATCCAGTATCATCACATAGCCTATACCATGTCAACGCCTTATACTTCAAAGATAAAGGAAAGACTTTCTTCTTTACCTCATCCTCGGGCAAACCTACAAGCTTAAATAAACCACAAACTTCATCTACATAGATTAGATGCAAGTCTGGATGTGATGATCCATCTCTTGTAAAAGGATTAGCCAGTAGTTTCTCAAGCATACCCGAAGGAATTTCATAAAATATATTTTTAGTAGGTACATTAGGTTGAGGAGTAACTCCTCGTGCTTCCGTTCGTTTTGAAGATACCCCGAACAAATTCCTCAAAGGAACAGTTTCCATAGTGACAAGTGACAATAAATTTCAGCACAATATATAAATGTTTCCTTACCAAATTCCACTTACCAAAGGCGCTTCACTCCCCGGCAATGGCGCCAGAAAAGAGTCTTGATGACCCACAAGTATAGGGGATCAATCATAGTCTTTTTGATAAGTAAGAGTGTCGAACCCAACGAGGAGCAGAAGGCTTTGATAAACGATTTTTAGCAAGGTAATAACTGCAAGCACTGAAATTAGCAGTAACAAGTGATGGTGTGGTGAGGTGAAATTTAGCAGGTGAAAAGTAACAAGTAACATGTAACAAGTAATAGCAACGGTGCAGCAAAGTGGCCCAATCCCTTTTGTAGCAAGGGACAAGCCTGGACAAAGTCTTATAGGAAATAAAGTGTTCCCGAGGACACATGGGAATTTCTGTCATGCTAGTTTCATCATGTTCATATGATTCGCGTTCGTTACTTTGATAGTTTGATATGTGGGTGGACCAGCGCTTGGGTACTACCCTTACTTGGACAAGCATACCACTTATGATTAACCCCTCTCGCAAGCATCCGCAACTACAAAAGAAAAATTAAGACAACGTCTAACCATAGCATTAAACTAGTGGATCCAAATCAGCCCCTTACGAAGCAACGCATAGACTGGGGTTTAAGCTTCTGTCACTCTAGCAACCCATCATCTACTTACTACTCCCCAATGCCTTCCTCTAGGTACAAATATGGTGAAGTGTTATGTAGTCGACATTCACATAAGACCACAAGAGGTAAAGACAACATACAGCATATCAAAATACCGAACGAATACCAAATTCACATGACTATTAATTGCAAGACTTATCCCATGTCCTCAGGAACAAAAGTAACTACTCACAAAGCATGGATATATTCATGACCAGAGAAGTAATGAATATCATAATGGATCTGAACATATAATATTCCACCAAGTAAACCAACTAGCATCAACTACAAAGAGTAATCAATGCTACTAGCACCTTACGGGTACCAATCAGTGTCGCGAGACGGAGATTGGTTACAAGAGATAGACTAGGGTTTGGATAGGAGATGGTGCTGGTGCAGATGTTCATGGAGATGACTCCCCTCCGACGAGAGGAGTGTTGGTCATGACGATGGCGACGATTTCCCCCTCCGGGAGGGAAGTTTCCCCAGCAGGATCATCCTGCCGGAGCTCTAGATTGGTTCTCCTCAAGTTCCGCCTCGTGGCGGCGGCGCCTCCTTGAAAAAGCTCCGCCCTGATTTTTTTTCCAGACGAAGCCCTTCATATAGCAGAAGAGGGGGGCAATGGGCCACCAGGATGCCCACAAGCCTTGTAGTCGCGGCCAGGGGGGCAGGTCGCGGCTACCAGGCTTGCGGCCCCCTGGCAGCTCCCCTCTGGCACTTCTTTCGCCCAGTATTTTTTATATATTCCCAATAAAATCCACGTTGATTTTCAGGGCATTTGGAGTTGCGCAGAATAGAGGACTCAGACTTGCTCCTTTTCCAGTCCAGAATTCCAGCTGCCGGTATTCTCCCTCTTCAAATAAACCTTCAAAATAATAGAGAAAAGGCATACGTATGGTACCACAAAGTATAATAACAGTCCATAAAGCGATAAATATCAACATGAAAGCATGATGCAAAATGGACGTATCAAGGACCAGTAGTAAAAGACTCGTAGGTAGTGGATCGGTGATGGATGAGTGTGACGGATGTGATTCATCATGTAACAGCTATAACACGGAGAGATAAGTAACTAGCTCCCGTTCGTTGATCTAATGTAGGCATGTATGCCGTATGTAGTCATACGTGCTTAGGGAAAAGAACTTGCATGACATCTATTGTCCATCCCTCACATGGCAGCGGGGTCCTAATGGAAACTATGGGATATAAAGGTTCTCCTTTTAATAAAGAATCGGACCAACGCATTAACACGTGGTGAATACATGAACTCCTCATACTATGGTCATCTCCGGGAGTGGTTCCGGCTATTTTCACATAGTAGGTGACTACAACTTGCAAGATAGGATCTAAAACACACATATATTGGCGACAACATAATAGGTTCAGATCTGAAATCATGGCACTCGGGCCCTAGTGACAAGCATTAAGCATAGCCAAGTAGTAGCAACATCAATCTAGAACATAGTGGATACTAGGGATCAATCCCCGTCAAAAACTAACTCGATTACATGATAGATCTCATCCAACTCATCACCGTCCAGCAAGCCTAAGATGAGATTACTCACGAACGATGAAGAGCATCATGGAATTGGCGATGGAGAAAGGTTGATGATGACGATGGCGACGATTTCCCCTCTCCGGAGCCCGAAACAGACTCCAGATTTGCCCTCCAGATGAAGAACAGGATGTGCCGGCACCTCCGTATCACAAAACGCGATGAAACCTTCTCTCTTATTTTTCCACGCGAAACGGAAGATATAGGACTGAGATTGGGGGCGGTGGCGCCACGTGGGCCCCATAAGCCTGCATGGCGCGGCCTAGGGGGTGGCGTGGCCGTGTGGGCTTGTGGCCCACTAGAACACCCACTCACGTGGATCTTTGCGCAGGTATTTTTCTTTTATTCTAGAAAAAATCTCCGTAAATTTTCAGGACGTTCCGAGAACTTTCATTTCTGCACAAAAACAACACCATGGCACTTGTGCTGAAAACAGCTTTAGTCCGGGTTAGTTCCATTCAAATCATGCAAATTAAAGTCCAAAACAAGGGCAAAAGAGTTCAAAAAAGTAGATACAACGGAGACGTATCAATTAACATCTTATGTTATGGGGCGGAGGGAGTATAATATGGGAAAACAATATAGCCATGGTAACCAAAAGACAAAATAGGCATATGCTCACTATAATGGGCTTAAGAGCAACCAAGTATAGTCATTCATAATGGTATTGCTGAGATTTCACAGAATAAATCTTGTACTTCGACATCAAATTGTATAATTACACATCACAAAGTGAAAAAATAGGGAGCGTATTAATGCGGCGTGCGACTGTCTACTAAAACTAGTGGCTCGGGCACTGTTAATAGAGCAGTTGGGAGGGAGGCACGCGGCGGTTCAAAGGGTTGGCTCGATTCCTAGTGAGCTTGAGTACGGTCAATTCACATGTCTGAAGACACATCTCCTCATGAGACTGCGCAGCGAACATGCCTACAATCAATTCATGCACTTCTCACATGCCTCCGACCAGCCTGCGGGGTGGCCTGCTAGCATGCATCTCGTCAAATCAAAACTACTTGCATGGACCGCGGGGTGTGTATCGCTTTTTTAGGATTAATTCTACCTATTGATTATTACTGAACCAAAGCTACAACACGTGCATTGTTGTTGTATCGGCAACGGGTTGGTTTAATAAACAGTTTGCGATGTTACCCTGATAGTTTTGTGTTGCATCTATTAAGCTTAGAAGAATTTTTTTCTCAAACTGTATGATTTATTTACGAGGACCTATTTGTTCCATATCATGAAATCATGTCAATGTTTCATGAATTCTAACTTAGTTGGTGCTTTGCTAGAATTTGAAAACCAAGACTCTAAATGTTTGCGTCCGATCGATGCCGAGATGTTTGAAATTTATTGTCTTTCCATGCATGGGGACTAAACATGCACCCAAGACGTAAATTGTTATTTTCTTATCCATTCTGGCGCACAACCACGTGTGTTTGTAGTTGAAATTTGAAATTTGTAAATTAAATACCTAAGGAATCAATTTAATGTATGAAATGTATTAAGTTTCTCTAAAACTTCAAATTTTATCATGGTGCTCTTATTATCACATGTTCACTACCGAAAAAGTTGGACATGCATGCCTCGATGTGGCGGTGGTGTGTTGGGAATGGTTGGGTGGGGGGGTCCGGCACACTGCATGTGGTGAGCCACCGTGTGGGGTTGTCTGGTTTGTGACGCACGTGCCAAGTCAAAAGACATGCATTGGGTATTTAAAGCATCGCACGCCCTTTTCATGCATATGTTTATGTCGTTACATGCGACGGTGGTCCTTGTACACTCCCTCGTGCGGTTACCAGCGACACACCCATTCGATGCCCCCCCCCCCCGTATGGTCTATCAATTTGAATGGTGCTGCGAGGGAGTTTATCAAAGGTAGATTCATCTTTTGGTAGGCGTTTTAGTGTAGATCATGGTGTATTCCACATGAATGTTTGAGCGCATGCGTACACGTGCTCCCACTAGCTACAAGTAAGTGTACGCGTCGTGCACCTTCGAGGGAGTGGGGTCCGGTTTGCGGGGGTGACACATCAAAGGTGTGCATTGGGTATTCAAAACTTCACACATCATGTCCATACATATCTTAGGACAACATGGAGGTGGTGGTTGTCGTCAGACATCACCCCCTTGGGGAGTTATCAGCATCGCTCCCATTTGTGGCCTCATGTGTGGTTCCTCACTTTGTTAGAAACAAGATAGATTACTTACCATGGATTATTTTTGGGTTTGTGTTTGAGATAGGTCATGGTGTGAGATTATCATATGGTATAATTTGAGTGCATGTGTATGCATGAATGCCTCCCGTCAACTCGAATTGGGGGGCATATATATAATATGTTTCACGAACCTCGCTCCACATGGAGACTTTGTGATTAGCGAGGGTGCTACATCAAAGTTTGTGTGTTGGTTATTTAAACATCACACAATATTTCCATCCATATGTTAATCCATGCTTAGACGATGGTTATCTTCGGACACTCCATCATAAGGTTGTCGATGGGAAGACTTCATGGGTCCCGTGGATGTCCATCGCATTGACCGACATTGATAGAGTGGTTACCATGGTATATTCTTCTTGCTTTGTTTCAAGGTGTGAGTGCAGGGCTACGTATGCGTGAATCATTCACATCTGCGCTCGGCAGACTAGCTATACGCGCCATGAAGCCTTGCTCTTGTGTGTGCGTGGGGGGGGGCTTCTCGGTTCCAAGGCATGTGACATCAAGGTTTATTATCACGTTCATATATTAATTAATCCAAATGCAACACAAAACTTCCGTACATAGGTGTGTGCCACATGCATCTGATTGCTATCTTTGGACACTCCACCGCATGGTTATCGCGACACGCACCATTCATGGGCCTCGATATACGTCCATCACTTGGACCAACATCAAGAGAGGTTTGAACAAGGTGTATTATTTGGTCCATGTTAGAGAAAGTCTTGGTGAGATGCCCTCCAACTGACTCGAAGTCTCTCCCTCTCCTTTGTGTGTGTTGGGGGGGCTATAATGCGTGTACGTCGTGAACCTCGGTGGGGCCGGGGATGTTCGTGTTGCGAGGCGCATCTGCCACCGTCCATCTTTGACCAGAAGTGAGACGGGGTGGTTTAACCATGTTGGATTCATGTAGGTTTCGTGTTTGTGTTACGCAAGGTGAGACACGAGACCTAGTTGGGGGCATGTATTCGTTGCCATGATTCCCTCTCACCGACATGAAGTGGCGGCACACAGGACATGTGCCACATAAAAATTGTGCATCGGGAATTTGAACATATCAAACCACCCTGTGCATACATATTTTTGTTCCACATGCATGTGTGTTTGTGTTTTGACCCATCTCCTGCATTTTTTGGCAAAAATCTCATTTACATTAGTATTACAGGAGTAAATAGCAGTCGATTCCAACAAAACGACCGTTTGCAATTGTACACTCAACATACACCATTCCTCCGACGCTCCGACTAACCGTGTACCATGGTCGTGCCCTATCACATCAGCATGGTCACATGATTGGGCTCCACGAGACCTCCCTCGCAAAAATATCTACCGCCTTGAGCAATATGAAAAATGGTGCTTCATTTTTCCTATTTGATAGCACACACTTATTATATTTGGGCCATATGCGATGTTTGTTGCTCATGCGTGGGCCGCACCGCATCAATCCTCTAATATAAATTTTCAGTAGCCCCGGCATCCCAAAATTACACTCCTTCCTAGTAAAATTTTCAGTAGCCGTGGCATTTCCTGAAAGACAACCTGCACCCCTCCCGCCTCCCCTCCCCAGACAACAAAAACTTTGCTCAGATTACGTCAAAAAGAAGAAGAGGAAAACCTCCTCTTACACACACCACTCCTCCCTCGCCCGATCCCTATCTAAATCGCCAGCGCCGCCCGGCCCGACTATCCACATGAAGATCCATCACAAGGGGTTAGACTAGAGTCGTGTGTGCATTCGAAAGTAGTGCCATCCATGTCGAATTCACGTACGACTCAGGTCCACCCCCTTGTGCGAGACTGCAAAACACCCCCTTTCCCATGGATCCCCATCCCCATCCCCGCCCCCACCCCCGCTAGAGAGTGTTGCAGCCCCACTATGCTTCCCTAGGAGCTCAAGGAGTGAATGGCAAAAAAAGAGGTATATCGAGGCCTGTCGGCTAGACGACGGCGAGGTGGCCACCGAGGCCTCCGAGGAAGCTCAGTACGATAACTCTCCGGGGCTTCAAATAAGTGGGCCCGTGCGTGTATATATGCCGCGACAGCTGGCTATGACATCGAGATCGTCGACAACAATGGCTTGATATGGAATATGCCACACGTTAAGTGGCACGCCCCACCCCTCAGGTTCAACCCACCTCAATGTCCTCCATAGCACCGCTGCTGATATACTCTGCTTTGTTGTCATAATTTTTCCTTCATTTGTGAAGGTCGTGTTCCATGGTGGTGTATCCTCCACGGCCCCTCCAGTGATCTACTATGCTTTATTGTCAAGAATCTGCTTCATTAATCTTGGCATCGTTAGCTGCCAAGTCAGGGCTCACTGATGATGACAACGATGACAAGGGCACCCTATCTGTCTCTTACAAGGGAAACTATCCTATCCACGACATCAGGGAGGGCACCCAGCAGTCGTGCTCTTCCAAAGGGAAGGAGCCAAGCTGCGACAACATGGAGCACATAGTGCGCATCCATTGTCCAGGCTATTCCAAGAGGTGAGCATATAAATTGTTTAGTTGTTTTTGTTTGTCAGTAGTGAGAATATACACATTTAGCTATTTTTGGTCGTTTGTAGTGAACATATGTGCACTTTCAATTGCTAGATTTAGTTATTCAATCATACATTTGGTTCCTGTTAAAGCT